>NC_092252.1:20574611-20724611 GCF_036320965.1 Panulirus ornatus | reverse complement strand
GAGGATATATGTGTCGGAGGTGGAGGGAACGAGGAGAAGAGGGAGACCAAATTGGAGGTGGAAAGATGGAGTGAAAAAGATTTTGTGTGATCGGGGCCTGAACATGCAGGAGGGTGAAAGGAGGGCAAGGAATAGAGTGAATTGGAGCGATGTGGTATACCGGGGTTGACGTGCTGTCAGTGGATTGAATCAAGGCATGTGAAGCATCTGGGGTAAACCATGGAAAGCTGTGTAGGTATGTATATTTGCGTGTGTGGACGTATGTATATACATGTGTATGGGGGGGGGTTGGGCCATTTCTTTCGTCTGTTTCCTTGCGCTACCTCGCAAACGCGGGAGACAGCGACAAAGTATAAAAAAAAAAAATATATATATATATATATATATATATATATATATATATATATATATATATATATATATATATATATATATATATATATATATTTTTTTTTTTTTCTTTTCTTTCAAACTATTCGCCATTCCCGCATTAGCAAGGTAGCTTTAAGAACAGAGGACTGGGCCTTTGAGGGAATATCCTCACCTGGCCCCCTTCTCTGTTCCTTCTTTTGGAAAAATTAAAAAAATAGAGAGGGGAGGATTTCCAGCCCCCCGCTCCCTCCCCTTTTAGTCGCCTCCTACGACACGCAGGGAATACGTGGGAAGTATTCTTTCTCCCCTATCCCCAGGGATAATATATATATATATATATATATATATATATATATATATATATATTTTATTTACATTTTGCTTTGTCTCTTTCTACCGCGTTAGTGAGGTGGCGAAAGGAAGCAGATGAAAGAATGGCCCAACCCACCCACATACACATGCATATACATACACGTCCACACATGCATATATACATACCTATACATCTCAATGTATACAAATATACACCAACACAGACATATACATATATACACATGTACATAATTCATACTGTCTACCTTTATATATGCCCATCGCCACTTCGCCACACATGTAATAACAACCCCCTCCCCTCTCATGTGTGCGAGGTAGCACTAGGAAAAGATGACAAAGGCCCCATTCGTTCATATTCAGTCTCTAGTTGTCATGTAATAATGCACCGAAACGACAGCTGACTTTCCACATCCAGGCCCCACAGAACTTTCCATGGTTTACCCCAGACGCTTTGCATGCCCTGGTTCAATCCACTGACAGCACGTCAACCCTGGTATACCACATTGTTCCTATTCACTCTATTCCTTGCATGCCTTTCACCCTCCTGCATGTTCAGGCCCCGATCACTCAGTCTTTTTCACTCCATCTTTCCACCTCCAATTTGGTCTCCAACTTCTCCTCATTCCCTCCACCTCTGACACATATATACTCTTGGTCAATCTTTCCTCACTCATTCTCTCCATGTGACCAAGCCATTTCAAAACACCCTCTTCTGTTCTCTCAACCACACTCTATCTATTCCCACACATCTCTCTTACCCTTACGTTATTTACTCGATCAAACCACCTCACACCACACATTGTCCTCAAACATCTCATTTCCAGCACATCCACCCTCCTCCACACAACTCTATCCATAGCCCACGCCTCGCAACCATACAACATTGTTGGAACCACTATTCCTCCAAACATACCCATTCTTGCTTTCCGAGATAATGTTCTCGACTTCCACACATTCTTCAAGGCTCCCAAAATTTTCGCGCCCTCCCCCACCCTATGATTCACTTCCGCTTCCATGGTTCCATCCGCTGCCAGATCCACTCCCAGATATCTAAAACACTTTACTTCCTCCAGTTTTTCTCCATTCAAACTTACCTCCCAATTGACTTGACCCTCTACCCAACTGTACCTAATAACCTTGCTCTTATTCACATTTGCTCTCAACTTTCTTCTTTCACACACTTTACCAAACTCAGTCACCAGCTTCTGCAGTTTCTCACATGAATCAGCCACCAGTGTTGTATCATCAGCGAACAACAACTGACTCACATCCCAAGTTCTCTCATCCACAGCAGACTGCATACTTGCCCCTCTTTCCAAAACTCTTGCATTCACCTCCCAAACAACCCCATCCATAAACAAATTAAACAACCATGGAGACATCACAAACCCCTGTTGCAAACCTACATTCATTGAGAACCAATCACTTTCCTCTCTTCCTACACATACACATGCCTTACATCCTCGATAAAAACTTTTCACTGCTTCTAACAACTTGCCTCTCACACCATATATTCTTAATACCTTCCACATAGCATCTCTATCAAATTTATCATATGCCTTCTCCAGATCCAGATTGAACCAGGGCATCTGAAGCATCTAGGGTAAACCAGGAAAGTTCTGTGGGGCCTGGATGTGGAGAGGGAGCTGTGGTTTCGGTGCATTGTTACATGTGATCTAAAGACAGAGTGTGAACGAATGTGGCCTTTGTAGACTTTTCCTAGCGCTACTTAGTATACATGCGGGGGGAGGGGGTTATTTCATGTGTGGCGAGGTGGCGATGGGAATGAATAAAGGCAGACAGCATGAACTATGTACATGTGTATATATGTATATGTCTGTGTGCGTATACATTTGTATACGTTGAGAAGTATAGGTATGTATATTTGTGTGTGTGGACTTGTATGTATATACATGTGTATGTGGGTGGGTTGGGCCATTATTTCGTCTGTTTCCTTGCGCTACCTCGCTAACGCGGGAGACAGCAAAAAAAAAATAAGAAAAAAAAAAAAAAAATATATATATATATATATATATATATATATATATATATATATATATATATATATATATATAAATATATATATATATTTTTTTTTGCTTTGTCGGTCTCCCGCGTTTGCGAGGTAGCGCAAGGAAACAGACGAAAGAAATGGCCCAACCCACCCCATACACATGTATATACATACGTCCACACACGCAAATATACATACCTACACAGCTTTCCATGGTTTACCCCAGACGCTTCACATGCCCTGATTCAATCCACTGACAGCATGTCAACCCCAGTATACCACATCGCTCCAATTCACTCTATTCCTTGCCCTCCTTTCACCCTCCTGCATGTTCAGGCCCCGATCACACAGAATCTTTTTCACTCCATCTTTCCACCTCCAATTTGGTCTCCAACTTCTCCTCGTTCCCTCCACCTCCGACACATATATCCTCTTGGTCAATCTTTCCTCACTCATTCTCTCCATGTGCCCAAACCATTTCAAAACACCCTCTTCTGCTCTCTCAACCACGCTCTTTTTATTTCCACACATCTCTCTTACCCTTACGTTACTTACTCGATCAAACCACCTCACACCACACATTGTCCTCAAACATCTCATTTCCAGCACAGCCATCCTCCTGCGCACAACTCTATCCATAGCCCACCCCTCGCAACCATACAACATTGTTGGAACCACTATTCCTTCAAACATACCCATTTTTGCTTTCCGAGATAATGTTCTCGACTTCCACACATTCTTCAAGGCTCCCAGGATTTTTGCCCCCTCCCCCATCCTATGATCCACTTCCGCTTCCATCGTTCCATCCACTGCCAAATCCACTCCCAGATATCTAAAACACTTTACTTCCTCCAGTTTATCTCCATTCAAACTTACCTCCCAACTGACTTGACCCTCAACCCTACTGTACCTAATAACATTGCTCTTATTCACATTTACTCTTAACTTTCTTCTTTCACACACTTTACCAAACTCAGTCACCAGCTTCTGCAGTTTCTCACATGAATCAGCCACCAGCGCTGTATCATCAGCGAACAACAACTGACTCACTTCCCAAGCTCTCTCATCCACAACAGACTTCATACTTGCCCCTCTTTCCAAAACTCTTGCATTTACCTCCCTAACAACCCCATCCATAAACAAATTAAACAACCATGGAGACATCACACACCCCTGCCGCAAACCTACATTCACTGAGAACCAATCACTTTCCTCTCTTCCTACACGTACACATGCCTTACATCCTCGATAAAAACTTTTCACTGCTTCTAACAACTTGCCTCCCACACCATATATTCTTAATACCTTCCACAGAGCATCTCTATCAACTCTATCATATGCCTTCTCCAGATCCATAAATGCTACATACAAATCCATTTGCTTTTCTAAGTATTTTTCACATACAATCTTCAAAGCAAACACCTGATCCACACATCCTCTACCACTTCTGAAACCACACTGCTCTTCCCCAATCTGATGCTCTGTACATGCCTTCACCCTCTCAATCAATACCCTCCCATATAATTTACCAGGAATACTCAACAAACTTATACCTCTGTAATTTGAGCACTCACTCTTATCCCCTTTGCCTTTGTACAATGGCACTAAGCATGCATTCTGCCAATCCTCAGGTACCTCACCATGAGTTATACATACATTAAATAACCTTACAACCAGTCACTAATACAGTCACCCCCTTTTTTGATAAATTCCACTGCAATACCATCCAAACCTGCTGCCTTGTCGGCTTTCATCTTCCGCAAAGCTTCTGCTACCTCTTCTCTGTTTACCAAATCATTTTCCCTAACCCTCTCACTTTGCACACCACCTCGACCAAAACACCCTATATCTGCCACTCCATCATCAAACACATTCAACAAACCTTCAAAATACTCATCCATCTCCTTCTCACATCACCACTACTTGTTATCACCTCCCCATTTGCGCCCTTCACTGAAGTTCCCATTTGCTCCCTTGTCTTACGCACTTTATCTACCTCCTTCCAGAACATCTTTTTATTCTCCCTAAAATTTAATGATACTCTCTCACCCCAACTCTCATTTGCCCTCTTTTTAACCTGTTGCACCTTTCTCTTGACCTCCTGTCTCTTTCTTTTATACATCTCCCACTCAATTGCATTTTTTCACTGCAAAAATTGTCCAAATGCCTCTCTCTTCTCTTTCACTAATAATCTTACTTCTTCATCCCACCACTCACTACCCTTTCTAATCAACCCACCTCCCACTCTTCTCATGCCACAAGCATCTTTTGCGCAATCCATCACTGATTCCCTAAATACATCCCATTCCTCCCCCACTCCCCTTACTTCCATTGTTCTCACCTTTTTCCATTCTGTACTCAGTCTCTCCTAGTACTTCCTCACACAAGTCTCCTTCCCAAGCTCACTTACTCTCACCACCCTCTTCACCCCAACATTCACTCTTCTTTTCTGAAAACCCATACAAATATTCACCTTAGCCTCCACAAGATAATGATCAGACATCCCTCCACTTGCACCTCTCAGCACATTAACATCCAAAAGTCTCTCTTTCGCGCGCCAGTCAATTAACACGTAATCCAATAACGCTCTCTGGCCATCTCTCCTACTTACATACGTATACTTATGTATATCTCGCTTTTTAAACCAGGTATTCCCAATCACCAGTCCTTTTTCAGCACATAAATCTACAAGCTCTTCACCATTTCCATTTACAACACTGAACACCCCATGTATACCAATTATTACCTCAACTGCCACATTACTCACCTTTGCATTCAAATCACCCATCACTATAACCCGGTCTATATATATATATATATATATATATATATATATATATATATATATATATATATATATATGTATATATATATATATATTTTTTTTTATTATACTTTGTCGCTGTCTCCCGCGTTTGCGAGGTAGCGCAAGGAAACAGACGAAAGAAATGGCCCAACCCCCCCCCCCATACACATGTATATACATACGTCCACACACGCAAATATACATACCTACATAGCTTTCCATGGTTTACCCCAGACGCTTCACATGCCTTGATTCAATCCACTGACAGCACGTCAACCCCGGTATACCACATCGCTCCAATTCACTCTATTCCTTGCCCTCCTTTCACCCTCCTGCATGTTCAGGCCCCGATCACACAAAATCTTTTTCACTCCATCTTTCCACCTCCAATTTGGTCTCCCTCTTCTCCTTGTTCCCTCCACCTCCGACACATATATCCTCTTGGTCAATCTTTCCTCACTCATCCTCTCCATGTGCCCAAACCACTTCAAAACACCCTCTTCTGCTCTCTCAACCACGCTCTTTTTATTTCCACACATCTCTCTTACCCTTACGTTACTCACTCGATCAAACCACCTCACACCACACATTGTCCTCAAACATCTCATTTCCAGCACATCCATCCTCCTGCGCACAACTCTATCCATAGCCCACGCCTCGCAACCATACAACATTGTTGGAACCACTATTCCTTCAGACATACCCTTTTTGCTTTCCGAGATAATGTTCTCGACCCACACATTCTTCAAGGCCCCCAGGATTTTCGCCCCCTCCCCCACCCTATGATCCACTTCCGCTTCCATGGTTCCATCCGCTGCCAGATCCACTCCCAGATATCTAAAACACTTCACTTCCTCCAGTTTTTCTCCATTCAAACTCACCTCCCAACTGACTTGACCCTCAACCCTACTGTACCTAATAACCTTGCTCTTATTCACATTTACTCTTAACTTTCTTCTTCCACACACTTTTCCAAACTCAGTCACCAGCTTCTGCAGTTTCTCACATGAATCAGCCACCAGCGCTGTATCATCAGCGAACAACAACTGACTCACTTCCCAAGCTCTCTCATCCCCAACAGACTTCATACTTGCCCCTCTTTCCAAAACTCTTGCATTTACCTCCCTAACAACCCCATCCATAAACAAATTAAACAACCATGGAGACATCACACACCCCTGCCGCAAACCTACATTCACTGAGAACCAATCACTTTCCTCTCTTCCTACACGTACACATGCCTTACATCCTCGATAAAAACTTTTCACTGCTTCTAACAACTTTCCTCCCACACCATATATTCTTAATACCTTCCACAGAGCATCTCTATCAACTCTATCATATGCCTTCTCCAGATCCATAAATGCTACATACAAATCCATTTGCTTTTCTAAGTATTTCTCACATACATTCTTCAAAGCAAACACCTGATCCACACATCCTCTACCACTTCTGAAACCACACTGCTCTTCCCCAATCTGATGCTCTGTACATGCCTTCACCCTCTCAATCAATACCCTCCCATATAATTTACCAGGAATACTCAACAAACTTATACCTCTGTAATTTGAGCACTCACTCTTATCCCCTTTGCCTTTGTACAATGGCACTATGCACGCATTCCACCAATCCTCAGGCACCTCACCATGAGTCATACATACATTAAATAACCTTACCAACCAGTCAACAATACAGTCACCCCCTTTTTTAATAAATTCCACTGCAATACCATCCAAACCTGCTGCCTTGCCGGCTTTCATCTTCCGCAAAGCTTTCACTACCTCTTCTCTGTTTACCAAATCATTTTCCCTAACCCTCTCACTTTGCACACCACCTCGACCAAAACACCCTATATCTGCCACTCTATCATCAAACACATTCAACAAACCTTCAAAATACTCACTCCATCTCCTTCTCACATCACCACTACTTGTTATCACCTCCCCATTTGCGCCCTTCACTGAAGTTCCCATTTGCTCCCTTGTCTTACGCACTTTATTTACCTCCTTCCAGAACATCTTTTTATTCTCCCTAAAATTTAATGATACTCTCTCACCCCAACTCTCATTTGCCCTTTTTTTCACCTCTTGCACCTTTCTCTCTCTCTATATATATATATATATGGAACCATGGAAGCGGAAGGGAATCATAGGGTGGCGGAGGAGGAGAAAGTTCTGAAAGCGTTGAAGAATGTGTGGAAGCCGAGAACGTTATGTGGGAAAGCAGAAATGGGTATGTTTGAAGGAATAGTGATCCAACAAAGTTATATAGTTGCGAGGCATGGGCTATAGATAGAGTTGTATGGAGGAGGGTGGATGTGCTGGAAATGAGATGTCTGAGGACAATGTGTGGTGTGAGGTGGTTTGATCGAATAAGTATTGAAAGAGTAAGAGAGATGAGTCGTAATTAAAAGAGCGTGGTTGAGAGAGCAGAAGAGGGTCTCATGTAGTAATGCACCGAAACCACAGCTCCCTTTCCATGTTCAGGTCCCACAAAATTTCCCTGGGTTACCCAAGACGCTTCACATGCCCTGGTTCAATCCACTGAGAGTACGTCGACTCCAGTATACCACATCGTTCCAATTCACTCTATTCCTTGCACGTCTTTCACCCTCCTGCATGTTCAGGCCCCGATCACTCAAAATCTTTTTCATTCCATCATTCCATCTCCAATTTGGTCTCCCACTTCTCCTCGTTCCCTCCACCTCTGACACATATATCCTCTTTGCCAATCTTTCCTCACTCATTCTCTCCATGTGACCAAACCATTTCAAAACACCCTCTTCTGTTCTCTCAACCACACTCTTTTTATTACCACACATCTCTCTTACCCTATTATCACTTACTCGATCTAACCACCTCACACCACATATTGTCCTTAAACATCTCATTTCCAGCACATCCACCCTCCTCAGCAGAATTCAATATATAGCCCATGCCTCACAACCATATAACATTGTTGGAACCACTATTCCTTCAAACATACCCATTTTTGCTTTCCGAGATAATGTTCTCGACTTCCAAACATTCTTCAACGCTCCCAGAACTTTTGCCCCCTCCACACCCTATGATTCACTTCCGCTTCCATGGTTCCATCCCCTGCCAAATCCACTCCCAGACATCTAGAACACTTCACTTCCTCCAGTTTGTCTGCATTCAAATTTACCTCCCAATTGACTTGTCCCTCAACCCTACTGTACCTAATAACCTTGCTCTCATTCACATTTACTCTCGGCTTTCTTCTTTCACACACGTAACCAAACTCAGTCACCAACTTCTGCTGTTTATCACATGAATCAGCCACCAGCGCTGTATCATCAGCGAACAACAACTGACCCACTTCCCAAGCTCTCTCATCCACAAAAGTCTGCATACTTGCCCCTTTTTCCAAAACTATTCCATTCACCTCCCTAACAACCCCATCCATAAACAAATTAAACAACCATGGGGACATCACACACCACTGTCGCAAACATACATTCAATGAGTACCAATCACTTTCCTCTCTCCCTACACATACACATGCCTTACATCCTCGATAAAGACTTTTCACTGCTTCTAACAACTTGCCTCACACACCATATATTCTTAATACCTTCCACAGAGCATCTCTATCAATTCTATCATATGCCTTCTCCACATACATAAATGCTACATACAAATCCATTTGCTTTTCTAAGTATTTCTCACATACATTCTTCAAAGCATACACCTGATCCACATATCCTCTACCACTTCTGAAACCACACTGCTTTTCCCAAATCTAGTGTTCTGTACATGCCTTCACCCTCTCAATCAACACCCTCCCATATAATTTCCCAGGAATACTCAACAAACTTATACCTCGTTAATTTGAGCACTCACTTTTATCCCCTTTAGCTTTGCAAAATGGAATTATGCAAGCATTCCGCCAATCCTCAGGCACCTCACCATGAGTCATACATACATTAAATAACCTTATCAACCAGTCGACAATACAGT
This sequence comes from Panulirus ornatus, assembly GCF_036320965.1. Classification (NCBI taxonomy): domain Eukaryota; kingdom Metazoa; phylum Arthropoda; class Malacostraca; order Decapoda; family Palinuridae; genus Panulirus; species Panulirus ornatus. Next base: position 20,715,106 of record NC_092252.1, on the reverse strand, counting down.
CACCTCCTTTTTTAATAAATTCCACTGCAATACTATCCAAACCCGCTACCTTGCCAGCTTTCATCTTCCACAAAGCTTTTACTACCTCTTCTCTGTTTACCAAATCATTCTCCATAACCCTATCACTTTGCACACCACCTCGACCAATACACCCTGTATCTGCCACTCTATCATCAAACACATTCAACAAACCTTCTAAATACTCACTCCATCTCCTCACATCACCACTACTTGTTATCACCTCCCCATTAGCCCCCTTCACTGAAGTTCCCATTTGTTCCCTTGTCTTACGCACTATATTTACCTCCTTCCAAAACATACTTTCATTTTCCTTAAAATTTAATGATGCTCTCTCACCCCAACTCTCGTTTGTCCTCTTTTTCACCTCTCGCACCTTCCTCTTGACCTCCTGCCTCTTTCTTTTATACATCTCCCACTCATTTGCATTATTTCCCTGCAAAAATCATCCAAATGCCTCTCTCTTCTCTTTCACTAACATTCTTATTTCTTCATCCCATCACTCACTACCCTTTCTAAACTGCCCACCTCCCACGCTTCTCATGCCACAAGCATCTTTTGCGCAAGCCATCACTGCTTCCCTAAATAAATCCCATTCTTCTTCCACTCCCCTTACCTCCTTTGTTCTCACCTTTTTCCATTCTGTACTTATTGTCCAGGTACTTCCTCACACAAGTCTCCTTCCCAAACCCACATACTCTCACCACTCTCTTCTCCCCAACATTCCCTCTTCTTTTCTGAAAACCTCTACAAATCTTCACCTTCACCTCCACAAGATAATGATCAGACATCCCTCCAGTTGCACCTCTCAGCACATTAACATCCAAAAGTCTATCTTTCGTGCACCTATCAATTAACACGTAATCCAATAACGCTCTCTGGCCATCTCACCTACTTACATACGTATACTTATGTATATCCCTCCTTTTAAACCAGGTATTCCCAATCACCAGTCCTTTTTCAGCACATAAATCTACAAGCTCTTCATCATTTCCATTTAAAACACTGAGCACCCCATGCACACCAATTATTCCCTCAACTGCCACATCACTCACCTTTGCATTCAAATCACCCATCACCATAACCCGGTCTCGTGTATCAAAATTACTAACACACTCACTCAGCTGCTCCCAAAACACTTGCCTCTCATGATCTTTCTTCTCATGCCCAGGTGCATATGCACCAATAATCACCCATCTCTCTTCATCCACTTTCAGTTTTACCCATATCAATCTAGAGTTTACTTTCTTACACTATATCACATACTCCCACCACTCCTGTTTCAGGCGTAGTGCTACTCCTTCCCTTGCTCTTGTCCTCTCACTAACTCCTGACTTTACTCCCAAGACATTCCCAAACCACTCTTTCCCTTTAACCTTGAGCTTTGTTTCACTCAGAGCCAAGACATCCAGGTTCCTTTCCTCAAAGATACTACCTATCTCTCCTATATATATATATCCCAGGGGATAGGGGAGAAAGAATACTTCCTACGCATTCCTCACGTGTCGTAGAAGGCAACTAAAGGGGACGGGAGCGAGGGGCTGGAAACCCTCCCCTCCTTGTATTTTAACTTTCTAAAAGGGGAAACAAAAGAAGGAGTCACGCCGGGAGTGATCATCCTCCTCGAAGGCTCAGATTGGCGTGTCTAAATGTGTGTGGATGTACCCAAGATGAGAAAAAAAGAAGATATAGGTTGTATGTTTGAGGAAAGGAACCTGGATCTTTTAGCTCTGAGTGAAAAGAAACTCAATGGTAAAGGGAAAGGGTGGTTTAGGAATGTCTTGGGAGTAAAGTCAAGGGTTAGTGAGAGGATAAGAGCAAGGGAAGGTGTAGCACTACTCCTGAAATAGGATTGGTGGGAGTATGTAATAAGAGTGTAAGAAAGTAGACTCTATATTGATATGGGCTAAACTGAAAGTGGATGGAGAGAGATGGGTGATTATTGGTGCATATGCACCTGGGCATGAGAAGAAAGATCATGAGAGGCAAGTGTTTTGGGAGCAGCTGAGTGAGTGTGTTAGTAGTTTTCATGCATGAGACCGGGTTATAGTGATGGGTGATTTGAATGCAAAGGTGAGTAATGTGGCAGTTGAGGGAATATTTGGTGTACATGGGGTGTTCAGTGTTGTAAATGGAAATGGTGAAGAGCTTGTAGACTTATGTGCTGAAAAAGGACTGGTGATTGGGCATACCTGGTTTAAAAAGAGAGATATACATAAGTATACGTATGTAAGTAGGAAAGATGGCCAGAGAGCGTTATTAGTTTACGTGTTAATTGATAGGTGCGCGAAAGAGAGATTTTTGGATGTTAATGTGCTGAGAGGTGCAACTGGAGGGATGTCTGATCATTATCTTGTGGACGCGAAGGTGAAGATGTGTAGATGTTTTCAGAAAAGAAGAATGTTGAGGTGAAGAGAGTGGTGAGAGTAAGTGAGCTTGGGAAGGACACTTGTGTGAGGAAGTACAAAGAGAGATTGAATAGAATGGAAAAAGGTGAGAACAAAGAACGTAAGGGGAGTGGGGTTGGAATGGATGTATTTAGGGAAGCAATGATGGCTTGTGCAAAAGATGTTTGTAACATGAGAAGCGTGGGAGGTGGGCAGATTAGAAAGGGTAGTGAGTGGTGGGATGAAGAAGTAAGATTATTAGTGAAACAGAAGAGAGAGGCATTTGGACGATTTCTGCAGGGAAATAATGCAAATGACTGGGAGATGTATAAAACAAAGGGGCAGGAGGTCAAGAGAAAGGTGCAAGAGGTGAAAAAGAGGGCAAATAAGAGTTAGGGTGAGACAGTATCATTAAATTTTAGGGACAATAAAAAGATGTTTTGGAAGGAGGTAAATAAAGTGCATAAGACAAGGAAACAAATGGGACCTTCAGTGAAGGGGGCTAATGGGGAGGTGACAACAAGTAGTGGTGATGTGAGAAGGAGATGGATTGTTGAATGTGTTTGATGATAGAGTGGTAGATATAGGGTGTTTTGGTCGAGGTGGTGTTCAAAGTGCGAGGGTCATGGAGAATGATTTGGTAATCAAAGAGGTAGTAAAAGCTTTGCGGAAGATGAAAGCCGGCAAGGCAGCGGGTTTGGATAGTATTGCAGAGGAATTTATTAAAAATGGGAGTGACTGTATTGTTGACTGGTTTGTAAGGTTATATAATGTATGTATGACTCATGGTGAAGTGCCTGAGGATTGGCGGAATGCTTGCATGGTGCCATTGTACAAAGGGAAAGGGGATGAAAGTGAGTGCTCAAATTACAGAGGTATAAGTTTGTTGAGTATTCCTGGGAAATTATATGGGAGGGTATTGAATGAGAGGGTGAAGGCATATACAGAGCATCAGATTGGGGAAGAGCAGTGTCAGAAGTGGTTAAGGATGTGTGGATCAGGTGTTTGCTTTGAAGAATGTATGTGAAAAATACTTAGAAAAGCAAATGGATTTGTATGTAGCATTTATGGATCTGGAGATGGAATATGATACAGTTGACAGAGATGCTCTGTGGAAGGTATTATGGAAGGTATTAAGAATACATGGTGTATGAAGCAAGTTGTTAGAAGCAGTGAAAAGTTTTCGTCGAGGATGTAAGGCATGTGTACGTGTAGGAAGAGAAGAAAGTAATTGGTTCTCAGTGAATGTTGGTTTCCAGCAAGGGTGTGTGATGTCTCCATGAGAGGGGAGGATTTCCAGCCACCCGCTCCCTCCCCTTTTAGTCACCTCCTATGACACGCATTATCTCCCTGCAAAAATCGTCCAAATGCCTCTCTTTTCTCTTTCACTAATACTCTTACTTCTTTATCCCACCATTCACTGCTCTTTCTAATCTGCCCACCTCCCACGCTTCTCATGCCACAAGCATCTTTTGCGCAAGCCATCACTGCTTCCCTTCATACATCCCATTCCTCCCCCACTCCCCTTACCTCCTTTGTTCTCACCTTTTTCCATTCTGTACTCAGTCTCTCCTGTACTTCCTCACACAAGTCTCCTTCCTATGCTCACTTACTCTCACCACTCTTTTCACCCCAACATTCTCTCTTCTTTTCTGAAAACCTCTACAAATCTTTACCTTCGCCTCCACAATATAATGATCAGACATCCCTCCAGTTGCACCTCTCAGCACATTAATCATCCAGAAGTCTCTTTTCCGTGCCTATCAATTAACACATAATCCAATAACGCTCTTTGGCTATCTCTCCTATTTACATAAGTATATTTATGTATATCTCTCTTTTTAAACCTGGTATTCCTAATCACCAGTCCTTTTTCAGCACATAAATCTACAAGCTCTTCATTTCCATTTACAACACTGAACACCCCATGTACACCAATTATTCCCTCAACTGCCACATTACTCACCTTTGCATTCATATCACCCATCACTATAACCCAGTTCCGTGTATCAAAACTACTAACACACTCAATCAGCTGCTCCCAAAACACTTGCCTCTCATGATCTTTCTTCTCATGCCCAGCTGCATATGCACCAATAATCACCCATCTCTCTCCATCCACTTTCAGTTTTACCCATATCAATCTAGAGTTTACTTTCTTACACTCTATCACATACTCCCACCACTCCTCTTTCAGGAATAGTGCCACTCCTTCCCTTGCTCTTGTCCTCTCACTAACCCCTGACTTTACTCCCAAGACATTCCCAAACCACTCTTCCCCTTTATCCTTGAGATTCATTTCACTCAGAGCCAAAACATCCCGGTTCCTTTCCTCAAACATACTACCTATCTCTCTTTTCTCATACTGGTTACATCCACACACATTTAGACAACCCAGTCTGAGCCTTCGAGGAGGATGAGCACTCCCCGCGTGACTCCTTCTTCTGGTTCCCCTTTTAGAATGTTAAAATACAAGGAGGAGAGGGTTTCTAGCCCCCCACTCCCGTCCCCTTTAGTCGCCTTCTACGACACGTGAGGAATGCGTGGGAAGTATTCTTTCTCCCCTATCCCCAGGGATATACATATATATATACATATTTTATCTATTTATTTATCTATTTTGCTTTGTCGCTGTCTCCCGCATTAGCGAGGTAGTGCAAGGAAAGAGACGAAAGAATGGCCCAACCCGTCCACATACACATGTATATACATACACATCTACACACGCAAATATACATACCTATATATCTCAATGTACACATATATATACCCACACAGACATATACATATATACACATGTACATAATTCATACTGTCTGCCTTTATTTGTTCCCATCGCCACCCCGCCACACATGGAATAACAACCCCCTTCCCCTTCATGTGTGTGAGGTAGCGCTAGGAAAAGACAACAAAGGCCCCATTCGTTCACACTCAGTCTCTAGCTGTCATGTACTAATGCATCGAAACCACAGCTCCCTTTCCACATCCAGGCCCCACACAACTTTCCATGGTTTACCCCAGACGCTTCACATGCCCTGGTTCAATCCACTGACAGCACGTCGACACCTGGTATACCACATCGTTCCAGTTCACTCTATTCCTTGCACGCCTTTCACCCTCCTGCATGTTCAGGCCCCGATCACTCAAAATCTTTTCCACTCCATCTTTCCACCTAAAATTTGGTCTCCCACTTCTCCTCCTTCCCTCCACGTCCGACTCATATATCCTCTTGATCAATCTTTCCTCACTCATTCTCTCCATGTGACCAAACCATTTCAAAACACCCTCTTCTGCTCTCTCAACCACACTCTTTTTATTTCCACACATCTCTCTTACCCTTACATCACTTACTCGATCAGACCACCTCACACCACATATTGTCCTCAAACATCTCATTTCCAGCACATCCACCCTCCTGCCCACAACTCTATCCATACCCCACGCCTCGCAACCATACAACATTGTTGGAACCACTATTCCTTCAAAACATACAAATCCATTTGCTTTTCAAAGTATTTCTCACATGCATTCTTCAAAGCAAACACCTGATCCACACATCCTGTACCACACTGCTCTTCCCCAATCTGAGTTTGGTAAAGTGTGTGAAAGAAGAAAGTTGAGAGTAAATGTTAATAAGAGTAAGGTTATTAGGTACAGTAGGGTTGAGGGTCAAGTAAATTGGGAGGTAAGTTTCAATGGAGAAAAACTGGAGGAAGTGAAGTGTTTTAGATATTTGAGAGTGGATTTGGCAGCGGATGGAACCATGGAAGCGGAAGTGAATCATAGAGTGGGGGAGGGGGTGAAAATTCTGGGAGCCTTGAAGAATGTGTGGAAGTCAAGAACATTATCTCGGAAAGCAAAATTGGGTATGTTTGAAGGAATATTGGTTCCAACAATGTTGTATGGTTGCGAGGCGTGGGCTATGGACAGAGTTGTGCTCAGGAGGGTGGATGTGATGGAAATGAGATGTTTGAGGACAATATGTGGTGCGAGGTGGTTTGATCGAGTAAGTAATGTAAGGGTAAGACAGATGTGTAGAAATAAAAAGAGTGTGGTTGAGAGAGCAAAAGAGGGTGTTTTGAAATGGTTTGGTCTCATGGAGAGAATGAGTGAGGAAAGATTGATCAAGAGGATATATGTGTCAGAGGTGGAGGGAACGAGGAGAAGTGGGAGACCAAATTGCAGGTGGAAAGATGGAGTGAAAAAGATTTTGAGTGATCAGGGCCTGAACATGCAGGAGGGTGAAAGGCGTGCAAGGAATAGAGTGAATTGGAACGATCTGGTATACCGGGGTCGACGTGCTGTCAATGGATTGAACCAGGGCATATGAAGTGTCTGGGGTAAACCATGGAAAGTTCTGTGGGGCCTGGATGTGGAAAGGGAGCTGTGGTATCGGTGCATCATTACTTGACAGCTAGAGACTGAGTGTGAACGAATGGGGCCTTTCTTGTCTTTTCCTAGCGCTACCTTGCACACATGAGGGGGGAGGGTGTTGTTATTCCATGTGTGGTGGGGTGGCGATGGGAATGAATAAGGGCAGACAGTATGAATTATGCACATGGGTATATATGTATATGTCTGTGTGTGTATATATATATATATATATATATATATATATATATATATATATATATATATATATATATATATATGAACATTGAGATGTATAGGTGTGTATATGTGCAGTGTGTGGACGTGTATCTATATACATGTGTATGTGGGTGGGTTGGGCCATTCTTTCGTCTGTTTCCTTGCGCTACCTCGCTAACGCAGGAGACAGCGACAAAGCAAAATATATAATATATAAATATATATCTTTCTTTTTCTTTCATACTATTCGCCATTTCCCGTGTCAGGAAGGTAGCGTTACGAACAGAGGACTGGACCTTTAAGGGAATATCCTCACCTGGCCCCCTTCTCTGTTCCTTCTTTTGGAAAATTGAAAAAAAAAAAACGAGAGGGGAGGATTTCCAGCCCCCTGCTCCCTTCCCTTTTAGTCACCTTCTACAACATGCAGGGAATACGTGGGAAGTATTCTTTCTCCCCTATTCCCAGGGAATATATATATATAAATATTTTTTTTTTTTCTATTTTGCTTTGTCGCTGACTCCCGCGTTAGCGAGGTAGCGCAAGGAAACAGACAAAAGAATGGCCCAACCCACCCACATACACATGTATATACATACACGTCCACATAGGCAAATCTACATACCTATACATCTCAACGTATAAATATATATATATACACACACAGACATATACATATATACACGTACACAATTCATACTGTCTGCCTTTATTTATTCCCATCACCACCTCGCCACACATGGAATCATAATCCCCTCCCCCTTCATGTGTGCGAGGTAGCGCTAGGAAAAGACAACAAAGGCCCCATTCGTTCATACTCAGTCTCTAGCTGTCATGTAATAATGCACTGAAAACACAGCTCCCTTTCCACATCCAGGCCCCACACAACTTTCCATGGTTTACCCCAGACGCTTCACATGCCCTGGTTCAATCCATTGACAGCACGTCGACCCCAGTATACCACATCGTTCCAATTCACTCTTTTCCTTGCACGCCTTTCACCCTCCTGCATGTTCATGCCCCGATCACTCAAAATCTTTTTCACTCCATCTTTCCACCTAAAATTTGGTATCCCACTTCTCCTCATTCCCTCCACCTCCGACACATATATCCTCTTGGTCAATCTTTCCTCACTCATTCTCTCCATGTGACCAAACCATTTCAAAACACCCTCTTCTGCTCTCTCAACCACACTCTTTTTATTTCCACACATCTCTCTTACCCTTACATTACTTACTCGATCAAACCACCTCACACCACTCACTGTCCTCAAACATCTCATTTCCAGCACATCCACCCTCCTCTGCACAACTCTATCCATAGCCCATGCCTTGCAACCATACAACATTGTAGGAACCACTATTTCTTCAAACATACCCATTTTTGCTTTCCGAGATAATGTTCTCGACTTCCACACATTCTTCAAGGCTCCCAGGATTTTCGCCCCCTCCCCCACCCTATGATTCACTTCTGCTTTCATGGTTCCCTCAGCTGCCAGATCCACTCCCAGATATCTAAAACACTTTACTTCCTCCAGTTTTTCTCCATTCAAACTTACCTCCCAATTGACTTGACCCTCAACCCTACTGTACCTAATAACCTTGCTCTTATTCACATTTACTCTTAACTTTCTTCTTTCACACACTTTACTAAACTCAGTCACCAGCTTCTGCAGTTTCTCACATGAATCACCCACCAGCGCTGTATCATCAGCGAACAACAACTGACTCACTTCCCAAGCTCTCTCATCCACAACAGACTGCATACTTGCCCCTCTTTCCAAAACTCTTGCATTCACCTCCCTAACAACCCCATCCATAAACAAATTAAACAACCATGGAGACATCACACACCCCTGCCGCAAACCTACATTCACTGAGAACCAATCACTTTCCTCTCTTCCTACACGTACACATGCCTTACATCCTCGATAAAAACTTTTCACTGCTTCTAACAACTTGCCTCCCACACCATATATTCTTAATACCTTCCACGGAGCATCTCTATCAACTCTATCATATGCCTTCTCCAGATCCATAAATGCTACATACAAATCCATTTGCTTTTCTAAGTATTTCTCACGTACTTTCTTCAAAGCAAACACCTGATCCACATATCCTCTACCACTTCTGAAACCACACTGCTCTTCCCCAATCTGATGCTCTGTACATGCCTTCACCCTCTCAGTCAATACCCTCCCATATAATTCACCAGGAATACTCAACAAACTTATACCTCTGTAATTTGAGCACTCACTCTTTTCCCCTTTGCCTTTGTACAATGGCACTATGCATGCATTCCGCCAATCCTCAGGCACCTCACCATGAGTCATACATACATTAAATAACCTTACCAACCAGTCAACAATACACTCACCCCCTTTTTTAATAGATTCCTCTGCAATACCATCCAAACCTGCTGCCTTGCCGGCTTACATCTTCCGCAAAGCTTTTACTACCTCTTCTCTGTTTACCAAATCATTTTCCCTAACCCTCTCACTTTGCACACCACCTCGACCAAAACACCCTATATCTGCCACTCTATCATCAAACACATTCAACAAACCTTCAAAATACTCACTCCATCTCCTTCTTACATCACCACTACTTGTTATCACCTCCCCATTAGCGCCCTTCACTGAAGTTCCCATTTGCTCCCTTGTCTTACGCACTTTATTTACCTCCTTCCAGAACATCTTTTTATTCTCCCTAAAATTTAATGATACTCTCTCACCCCAACTCTCATTTGCCCTCTTTTTCACCTCTTGCACCTTTCTCTTGACCTCCTGTCTCTTTCTTTTATACATCTCCCACTCAATTGCATTTTTCCCTGCAAAAATTGTCCAAATGCCTCTCTCTTCTCTTTCACTAATAATCTTACTTCTTCATCCCACCACTCACTACCCTTTCTAATCAACCCACCTCCCACACTTCTCATGCCACAAGCATCTTTTGCGCACTCCATCACTGATTCCCTAAATACATCCCATTCCTCCCCCACTCCCCTTACTTCCATTGTTCTCACCTTTTTCCACTCTGTACTCAGTCTCTCCTGGTACTTCCTTACACAAGTCTCCTTCCCAAGCTAACTTACTCTCACCACCCTCTTCACCCCAACATTCACTCTTGTTTTCTGAAAACCCATACAAATCTTCACCTTAGCCTCCACAAGATAATGATCAGACATCCTCCAGTTGCACCTCTCAGCACATTTACATCCATAAGTCTCTTTCGCGCGCCTGCCAATTAACACGAAATCCAATAACGCTCTCTGGCCATCTCTCCGACTTACATACGTATACTTATGTACATCTCGCTTTTTAAACCAGGTATTCCCAATCACCAGTCCTTTTTCAGCACATAAATCTACAAGCTCTTCACCATTTCCATTTACAACACTGAACAACCCATGTATACCAATTATTCCCTCAACTGCCACATTACTCACCTTTGCATTCAAATCACCCATCACTATATATATACATATATATTTTTTTTTTATCCCTAGGGATAGGGGAGAGAGAATACTTCCCACGTATTACCTGCGTGTCGTAGAAGGCGACTAAAAGGGGAGAAAGCAGGGGGCTGGAAATCCTCCCCTCTCTCTTTTTTTTCTTTTTTTTTCCAAAAGAAGGAACAGAGAAGGGGGCCAGGTGAGGATATTCCCTCAAAGGCCCAGTCCTCTGTTCTTAACGCTACCTCGCTAATGCGGGAAATGGCGAATAGTTTGAAAGAAAGAAAAAGATATATACATTCATATCTATGTATCATACTTACTATATGTGGTGATGCTTCAGTCTCGACTAAAAGGATATTGTTGCAGGAATGGAAGCATTTATCCCCTCTTGCTCCAAGATGAACTCTTCATCCAATCCATGGCTAAACAATTCCTGTTCTAAGCCCATTCAGACAAAGGATCAAGCATATTGAGCTTGGGAAAACTCTGCTTCCTCTCAACCCCATTCAGCTTTCATCAGTGCCTGTAATCACTGCAAGCACATTATCCTTGAGGTGAACCATTCCTTTATTTAAAAGAAGTGCAATAACCTCTCCATGACATCCATAGATAGGTCTTTCTGGTCTTTAACTAAGGGCATCTCTAGTAACTTCTGTTGCTCTACCTTCCCTTTACTTTACCGCTCTGACGATAATATAGCTCTCTCCTGTCGAAAAAGCAAATCTCTTTGGTTCCCATTTCTCTAACATTGCTTCACCCCCTGATGCTCCTCTTACTAATCCTATGCCCCTTCCCAAAATCTCTTTTCAGATTGTCTGAAATGCACTTCTTTCTCTGGACACAAGCAAGGTCTTGATGGCATCCATCCCCATGTGCTGAAAGAGTGTGTCTCTGAACTTGTACCTGTGATTATTCATCTGTTCCGTTTCTGTTTAAAAACCAAAACTTTTTCCTCTTTATAGGCAAGCACTGATACATCCCATCCCAAAGAATGGTGACAATTCTGACCCCTGTAACTATTGCCCTATTGTTTTGACATATATCATTTCCAAGTTCTTTAAATCCCTCCTCAACTCCCATATCCTCAAGACACCTCAAAAATCAGTCTTGTCTCTGATCACCAGCATAGCTTCTGTAAGGCAAGATCCACTGGTGATATTCTTTCCTATCTTACTAGTGTCTGGCCATTGTCCCTGAAAGATTTTGGGGAGTCGTGTAGCTGACTTTGATATATCTACAGCTTTTCACAGGGTGTGGCATCGAGGCCATATCTCCAAACTCCCCTCTTTTGGCTTCCCTCCCTCACTTTGTTCCTTCATATCTAGCTTCCTCTCTGGCCAATCTATCTCTGTGATTATTGATGGATCAGCCTTACCCCCTTTCTCCATCGGCAACAGTGTCCCTTTAGGTTCTGTCTTGTCCCCTACACTTTTTCTCCTTTTTTTCAATGATTTCCTTTTCACAAATAATCCAATGCAATATCATGCTGACAACTCAACACTGCATTCATCCACATCCTTCAATTCTACTCCTTCTCACACGCAATCTGCATCTCATCTTGAAACAGCCCCCTCAATAAACTCAGACTTGGATAGGATATTTCAGTGGGGTACACAAAATCTTGTTAAGTTTAATGCCTCCAAGACCCAGTATCTACCAATCTCTCTACTAAAAACTCCTCACAACTCTTGCCTATCCTTTGACGGTTCTTTTAATTTCACCTCTTGACTCAGTGAACAAACTTGATATTACTGTAACATCCACTCTTTCATGGAAATCACACATTACAGGAATAGTTGAGTCTGTCTCTAAGAAACTGGGTGTCCTGTTTAGATGTCAAAACTTCTCCACTTCTGAACAGTTGCTTCGTTTATACAAGGGAGTGATTTGTCCTTGTATGGAGAACTGCTTCCACATTTATGGTGGTTCTAGCTCTACATCCTTACTTGATAGAGTTGAGTTGAAAGCTATCTGCTTTATGAACTGTCCCAGACTAACTTCCAAACTTGACCCCCTTGCCCTATGCTGCAATGTTGGTTTACTTTCCCTCTTATATAGGAATTACTTTGGTTTTTGCTCCCAAGAGCTGGCTGCTTGTGTGCCCTCACCACTAAGTAGGCCACGCAATACTCAGCAAGCTGCTACATCACATGATTGTTGTGTGGCTATCAACAATTCAAGGGTGGGTTGTTTTGATACCTCCTCCTTCCCCTACATGTTGAAGCTTTAGAACTATCCACTCTCATGTCTTTCCCAATAGCTATGATCTGACACATTTCATAATACAGTTTTTCACTTTCTCAAAAGTTTGTAAATACTTTCTCTAATTTTTCCTTTTTCTGTTTCATAATTCTTTCTGCATCTCAATTAAGGCCCAGCCTTGATGTGGAACTTTTGTCCATGACTGGAGCCTTCAACATAGAAAAAATAAATGTATGTATATATGTATATGTATGAGTGTGCATATGTGTACATATATATGTGTATGTGAGTGGATTTGCCTTTCTTCATCTGCTTCCTGGCAATGCCTTGTTACTGTGGGAAACAGCAATCAAGCATGAAAACAAAAGAATAATAATAATATTCATAAAATTAATAAAAATAATAATTATGGTAACCCTTCATTTACCTGTCCTTATGCTGATTTCATCAAACAATTATCAGACTGGCTTTGGAGATTGTCTAGGCCTCCACTTTTAGGTTGATGCAATCCTCATAGCTTTTCATGTCTCTCATGACTTTGGCATCATCAACAAACAAACTCAGGGAGGAGTCCAGACCTTATGGTAAATCAATCACAAAAAACAACAAAAGCAGTGGTCCCAGAACAGATCCCTTTGGCATACCACAGGTGACTTCAACCCATTTCAAGAAGGCACCCCTAACATGCATCCCCTCTTCCCTTCCACTATAATAATCCATCCACTGAAAGAACCTATCCCTTACCCTGCCTGAAGATTCAGTTTCTTTACCAGCCTCTACATGATGCAATTTGGAATGCTCTCTCACAGTTCAGATACAGACAATCCAGTTACCCTTCTCTTCTGTCTATAACTGAGTTCAGTCTCTCATGGATTTTAAGAGGTTCATTAAATCTATCTACATCTCTAATGTCCATTCCCTCCACAAACTTCCTTAATGGGGCAGCCATGGCAAAAAGTTCTCCAAAACTGGTGAACTGGAGGTTTGTTAAAATGATCTTTCCATAAAACCAAGTTGCCCTTCATCTAGATAGTTTTTGATCTGAAAGTAGTTATCAATTTGCTTTCTGATTATCTTTTTCAGTACTACAGCTACCTCATCATGCTAAACTGAAGTCCATGTTACCCCCACACATAAAAACACGATTTCTGGTGTGTGTATCTTTTAATATCCATGTGACTGAGGTGGCTGGATGCCCTACCTAAGGTTCAAATCTAATCCATGGTGTATATACATTTGTCTTACCACTGACATATTTGTCACAGCATCAGAGCCATGATAGATTAAAGTCCATGCTATCCTCAAGGAGATGAGGTTAATGAACTCGTAAAAATATTAGATTTCAGGCATTTGTGTTTTTTAACCCCTGTGTGGCTAAGGTGGCTAGAAGCCCTACCCAGGGTTCGAATCTAAGCCAAAGAGTATTTACATTTGTCCTTCTAACAACATACTTTCTGCACCATAAGGTCCCTGATGAATGTTACTCCTGTTGAGATGTCGTTGGGGCACATGAAAAATCAGGATTTCTGGTGATTGTCTTTTACCTTCCATTTGACAAAGGTGGCCGGATGCCCCACCCAAGGTCCATATCCAACCCATGGCATATATACATTTATCCTTCCACTGACATATTTGTCACACCATTGGAGCCACAACAGATTGAAGTCCATGCTGCGCCCACCAAAATGAGGTTGTGGCACATATGAAAACACCAGATTTCTGGTGTGTCTTTTAAACTCCATGTGGCTGAGGTAGCTAGATGCCCTACTCAGGGTTCAAATCTGATTAGTGGTTTATAAACATTTGTCTTTCCATTAACTTCTTTGTTGCATCAATGGAGCCCCAACAGATTAAAGTTCATGCTACCCCCACCAATATAAGGTTAGAGCATAAGTAAGATAAAAATAGGTTTCTGGTGTACGTGTGTCTTTCATGTGAAGATGGCTTGATGCTCTAACCAGGGTTCGAATCCAACCCATTCTGTATGTACATCTGTCTTTCCATCTACATATTTGTGACATATCAGAGCCATGCAACTGGCACTGAGATGAGGCTGAAGCACGGACGAAAGTACTAGATTTCTGGTGTGCGTCTCTTACGGCCCTCATGAACAAAGTTGTCAGATGCCCTACCAGGTGGCCAGAAACCCTACCTAGTGTTTGAACCCAAACTGTGGTGCATACAAATTTCTCCTTCCACTGACATACTCTTCTGTCATACAGCTTCTCAAATTTATGTGTGATATTTACATTAAACATGTCCTGGGTCATCTTATTCCATTCATCCATCATCTGTATACTATACAAGTATTTCTTAACAAGCTTCATTTAATTTTATAATATGAATGTGTATGTACATATGCAGGTCTGGATGCACCGCAAGGGACAGTCATGGCATGAGCAAGATAGACTATCAAAGTGACAGAAGGAGGCTCAAGAACCCACAGGGAGGAAACAACAAGGCTTAGCTAGCCAAAACACAGAGAAACATACTTCTAATATCTTTACTTATAAGATGAAGCCTGCTAAGGAAGAAATCTGAGTAGAAAAAATCTTCATAATATAATATTAGGTTGTATATTAGTCATAATTCAAAACTTATATATGCTTACTAGAGTACCTTACCTATCACGAAAAACAAACACCTTTTTTGGAAATAATGGAAAACTCTTGAATCACTGATTATGAATTTTCATCTTTAGCTGACTAAAATTTTACAAGAATTATAGAGCAAAAAATTTGTTAAACTAGAATCAACATACCTTATCCAAATTTATTTCGTTGAATTTAAACCACTTGCCAATGAAGATGATCACAGGTCGTCCAAACTTATCCACACCGCATTGATACAGACAACCAATTCCAGAAACTTCACTTAAATCCTCATTTTTGGCTCGCCTCAACAGACGCTCATACCTGTCAAAAAGTTTACAGTTACTTAATGAAATATCTGACTAAGAATGTACCATGCTTAAAACATCATAATCTATATCAATTTCTTTATTCAAGGGAGGTTACAAGAGACCCTCAAATATTAAGGTCATCATTATCATCATAACACTGCAGACCTTGCAGAAAATTACAATGAAAAATATGTCAAAAGTGATTTGGATGAAATATAAGCATACCATGTATTAATGCCCTCTATGTTAAAAGTTAATAAAAATTCTATTTGCTTACTGTTTGTGTGCTATGAGGAAAGTTTCATGCTCATGTTGCCCTGTCTCTTTCCCTTGTATGTAAATATGTTCCATATTTTTACTCCAATTTACAAATGCTGCACACACAAAAGAGAGCCTGAAGCTTCTAGAAATAGTGGAGGATGGCCCAGCCTGAAAATACTTAATAGCAAATGTATGAAAGAAGAGCATAGTGGTGTTATTACTAAACCCATCCCTAACTTTATGTGGGATCACAATATGCGTTTTCACTATTCTGTGAAGAACCTCTTTTTATGCTGTCAAGTTTTGCTACTATGCAGATGTGTGCAGTTGAAAGTGTGCTAAAACTTCAGTGAGGGTTGGTGGGTGGAGCAAGCACTGGTCCTAGGTGGAGCACGCCAAAGTCCTGCCAGCAGGTAACTCTTACAGTTACCACATTGTGTGCAGGACTGTGCCACTTGTGCGATTTAGATATACCTGCTATTGTAATTTCCTACATTCAGCTGTGTTTGAGTTTGTTAATATGGCATCCAAATGTCCAGTAATATCTTTGTGTCAATTCCTAATGTACTAATATGATGAAAGTCTAGTTGAAATACATATGGGGCATTATATCTTAACCTGTTGCACATATCCAATTTTTCTCTGTTTATTAGTTGACTTTCTATGATTTCTCTTTGTGTAAGGTTTTCATAGAACATAACCCCTACATAAAGCAAGGGATGGGTGTATATAATCCTCAAAAAAATTGCAACTAACCAGAAGAAATACACAATGATAATAAAAGAACAATCAGGATGGTAAATGAAGCAGTGAAACATTCACTTCTTAAGAGATGGTGAATTACTGATAATGGGGGATTTCAATTATAAAGAGACAGACTGAGGGAATTTGGATTCTCATGGTTGGAAATCAAGGAGACAAAATTTTAGAGTGTATCCAGGAAAATTTCCTATACTAGCATATCACAGAACATGCTAAGATGAAAGGGACTGATACACCCTCATTACTATTCCTTATCTTCACTCATATTGAGAACATTATATATGATGCACCAGTTGGAAGAAGTGACTGTCTAATGCTCATGTTTGAAGCTATGGCAAAGATGACAATATAAGAGAAGAGGCAAGACAGGATGTAGAGGCGAGAAATAATTATGGGAAATAGAATCCAGTAGGCAGAAAACACTGTGCTGAGAGGTTCTGTGAAGTTTACAATGAAGTAGAGGCATGGGTACCTCAAACCTCAAAAACAGAGGGAATATCAATAAAAAGAAGGAATGGTGTAATTAATAATGTCATAAAGCAGATGGCATTCTAACCTGCTTGCATATGCAATGTATAAGAAAGCATGGAACATCTATAGCAGGATAGGAAAAGAGGAACAAAGAAACCTAAAGAGAATATTGTGGACAAGGTAACTGAAAATCCAAAGCTATTCCATAAATTTAATAGGAGCCAATTGTTAGTTAAGAAGTAGCTAATCAGGATGGTGGATTCAAAAGGAAATATGGCAAAGGACAATGAAAAGATATGTGAGGAACTGAATAGCAAGTTCAAAAGTATTCTCACAGTGGAAGACACCAAGGAGATAGAATGGGGAGGAGGTTCTAGAAATCATTGAGACATCTAGAAAAGATATTAAAGAATGCTAAAAGAACTTGACCCACATAAGACTCATGATCCTGATGAAATTTTAATGTATGTGTTAAAGAAGTGAGTAGATATGCTTGATAGACCTTCTGAATTAATTGAAGATGTCACTCAGGAAAGGTATGGTGCCAAGGAGGTTAATGGTATGAGGAAAACAAAAGAACAAATGGGAACATCGGTGAAATGGGTAGTGGTAACAAGTAGGGATGAGAGGAAGAAGAAATGGAGTGAGTATTTTGAAGAACTGCTGAATGTGTTTGATGATAGGGTGGAAGATGTAGGGCATTTGGGTTGCGGAAGTATGCAAAGGAAGAGGGTTATGGAAAGTGATTTGGTGAAGAGCAAAGAGCTGGTGAAGCCTTGAGTAAATGAAATCTAGCAAGGCAACTGGAGTGGATGGTGCTGCAGTTGAATTTCTCAAGAAAGGGTTGATTGTGTTGTTGATAGGATTTTCAGCCTATGTAAGGATCATGTTGAGGTGCCTGAGGATTAGCAGAATGCCCGTATAATGCTAATGTATAAAGGCAAAGGGAACAAAGGTGGGTGTTTGAACTACAGCAGTATAAATTTGTTGAGTATCCTTGGTATGATGTATGGGAGAGTGGTGATTGAGAGGGTGAAGGCATTTAAAGAGCATCAGATTAGGTAAAAACAATGTGGTTTCAGGAGTGACAGAGCATGTGTGGACCATGTGCTTGCTTTGAAGAATGTGTGAGATATACTTAGATAAACTGAGGGATTTGTATGTAGCATTCATTGATGGAGAAAGCATATGACATAGGGTTGATAAAGATGCCTTGTGGAAGGTCTTATGAATGTATGGTGTGAGAGGAAAGGTATCAGAAACAGTGAGAAGGTTCCTGGTGAAGCTGGGGGTGTGTAATATCACCATGGCTGTTTAATTTGTTTATAAATGGGGTGATGAGGGAGGGAAATGCAAGGGTCTTGGAGAGAGGGGCAAGTATGCATCTGCAGAGGGTTTGGGGGCCTGTGAGTAAGTCAATTGGTGGCAGATTTGAGTAAGAAACAGAAGTTAGTGATTACTTTGGGAGAGTGTGAAAGGAAGTTGAGAGTAAATGGAAAAAAAAAATTATCAAGTTTAGCAGGGCAGAGGGACAGGTTAGTTTGGGGTGTGAGTTTGAGAAGAAAATTTGGAGGAAGTATAGTGTCATAGATACCTGTGAGTGGAAATGGCAGAGAATGAAACTATGGAAGTGGAAGTGAGTAATACAGAAAGTGAGGAGGCAAAGGTTCTGGGAGCACTGTGGGGTGTTTGGGTTGGATTGGTATGTGAAGTCAGAGAGAGTCATGGATTTAGCGAAAGACAAGAGGTAGCAAAAGCATTAAATAAGATGAAATGTGGCAAGGCGGCAAGGCAGCTGGAGTGAATGGTATTGCAGTTGAATTTCTTTAGAAAGTGGGTGAGTGTGTTTCTGATTGTTTAGTTTGGGGTTTTCATTATAGATAGGGATCATGGTTAGGTACCTGAGAACAGATAGAATGCATGTATAGTGCCAATGCATAAAGGCAAGAGGTGTAAAGGTGAGTGTTGAAACTACATAAGTAAAAGCTGGTTGAGTGTATCTGATAAGTTGCATGAGAGAGTAGTGATTAAGAGGGTGAGGTAATGCACAAATTACCAGACTTGGGAGGAACAGTGTGGTTTCAGAAGTGGTAGAGGATGTGTGGATCAAGATTTTGCTTTAAAAAATTGTGTGAGAAATACTTAGAGAACCAGAAGGATTTATT
The DNA here is from genome assembly GCF_036320965.1 of Panulirus ornatus. Classification (NCBI taxonomy): domain Eukaryota; kingdom Metazoa; phylum Arthropoda; class Malacostraca; order Decapoda; family Palinuridae; genus Panulirus; species Panulirus ornatus. The sequence goes on along the minus strand of NC_092252.1, from coordinate 20,695,895 downwards.
TATGGCATTTATGGATCTGGAGAAAGCACATTATAGGGCTGATAGGGAAGTCCTGAGGAAGGTCTCAAGGATATATGGTGCAGGAGGAAAGCTTATACAAACAGTGAATTTTCATCAGAGTGTAAGGTATGTGCATAAGTAGGAAGAGAAGAGAGCGAGTGGTTTCATGTGAAGGTTGATCAGCAGCAGGGGTGTGTGATTTCACAAAGGCTTGTTTAATTTGTTTGTGGATGGGGTGGTAAGGAAGGTAAATACAAGAGTCTTGGAAAGCTGGGGGAGTGTGTAATCTGTAGGGTATGAGGGGGGCTTAGGGTAAGTCAGTTGTTCTGATGATATAGCACTGGTGGCTGTTTTGTGAGAGACACTGCAGAAATTGGTAACTGCAATTAGAACAGAGTGTGAAAAGAGGAAGTTAAGAGTATTTGCATATAAAAGCAAGGTTTTTAGGTTTAGCAGGATTGAGGAACAGGTTTGATGGGGTGTGAGTTTGAATGGAGAAAAGTTGAAGGGAGTGAAGTGTTTTAGATACCTGAGAGTTAACATGGCAGCAAATGGAACTATGAAAGCAGGAGCGAGTCATCAGGTAGGCAAGGGGAAGAGGGTTCTAGTAGCACTGTTGAATGTGTGGAAACAGAGGTCATTATTTGGAAGGCAAAAATGGTTATGTTTAAAGGTATAGTAATCCCAGCCATATCATATGGATAACAGACATGGGTTACAGATGTGCAGACAAAGGATGGATGTGCTGAAAATGAAATTTTGTTGGACAATATGTGGTGTGAGGTGGTTTGATCGAGTAAGTAATAAAAGGGTAAGTAAGAGGTGTGGTATTCGAAAGAGTGCAGTTGAGAGAGCTGAAGAGGGTGTGCTACAATGGTTTGGACAAATGGAGTGAATGAGTGAGGAGAGGTTAACAAATAGAATGTATGTGACAGAATTGGAGGGAACAGAGAGAAGGGGTGGACCAATTTGGAGATGAAAGGATGGATTGAAAAAGATTTTGAGTAACAGGGGCCTGAACATGCAAAAGAATGAAACAGAATGAATTGGAAAGATATGCATACAGGGATTGACATGCTATCGATGAACAGAACCAAGGCATGGGAAGCAGCCATAGTAAACCATGGGAAGGTCTGTGGGGCCTGGTTGTGGGGAGCAAAATGTGGTTTTGGTGCATTACACATGACAGTTTGAGAATGTATGTGATCTTTCTTTGTCTGTTACTGGCACTATCAAATTAATGCTAGAAATGGTGGTCAAGTCTGAAGGAAAAATAGTAAATCATTTATAGTTTAACATATTGATATACAAAGTGAATACCTATGTATCATAGTTCATACATGATGAAATATATCAATATATCAGTATGTTTTTAAAAATAAATGGCATACTTTTCATGGTCATGTCCCTTTAACAGTTTGAGTAGCCTGTACCTTTAATGATGATTCCCATTAACCTTTTCTTTTTTCAGTTCACCTATCATGAGTATGGAAAGGAAGAAGACAACAACTCAGGATGAAAAAGATGCTCTCGCTTAAGTAACTAAATTCTTCTAAAATGTTCTATTTACAATTTTGTAATGAAAATTCATTCATCTCATTTTAATGATTTCGAACTTTATATTACTTTATTCATTTTATATACTTAATCGCCATCTCCCACGTTAGCAAGGTAGCGCAAGGAAACAGACGAAAGAATAGTCCAAACCCACCCACATACACATGTATATACATACACGCCCACACATGCACATATACATGACTATATATTTCAACGTATCCATACATACACATACACAGACATATACATATATACACATGTACATATTCATACTTGATGCCTTCATCCATTCCTGTTGCCATCCTGCCACACATGAAAAAGCATCCCTCAACTCCTAGGTGTGCGAGAGGTAGTGCTAGGAAAAGACAAAAAGGCCACATTCATTCACACTCAGTTTCTAGCTGTCATGTTTAATGCACTGAAACCACAGCTCCCTTTCCACAACCAGGCCCCACAACACTTTCCATGGTTTACATCAGATGCTTCACATGCCCTGGTACAATCCATTGACAGCACGTCGATCACAGTATACCACATTGTTCCAATTCACTCAATTCCTTGCACACCTTTCACCCTCCTGCATGTTCAGTCCCCATTATCTCAAAATCCTTTTCACTCCATCCTTCCACCTCTAATTTGGTCTCCCACTTCTTCTCATTCCCTCTACCTCTGACACATATATCCTCTTCGTCAATCTTTCCCCTTTCATTCTCTATACGTGACCAAACCATTTCAACACACCCTCCTCTGCTCTCTCAACCACACTCTTTTTATCACCACACATCTCTCTTACCTATTCATTACTTACTCAATCAAACCACCTCACACCACACCACATATTGTCCTTAAACATTTCATTTCCAACACATCCACCCTCCTCTGCACAACCACATCTATAGCCCATGCCTCACAACCATATAACATTGTTGGAATCACTATTCCTTCAAACATACCCATTTTTGCTCTCTAAGATAACATTCTCGCCTTCCACACATTCTTCAACGCTCCCAGAACCTTCGCCCCCTCCCCCACCTCGTGACTCACTTCCGCTTCCATGGTTCCATCTGCTGCCAAATCCACTCCCAGATATCTAAAACACTTCACTTCCTCCAGTCTTTCTCTATTCAAACTTACCTCCCAATTGACTTGTCCCTCAACCCTACTGAACCTAATAACCTTGCTCTTATTCACATATACTCTAAGCTTTCTTCTTTCACATACTTTACCAAACTCAGTCACCAGCTTCTGCAGTTTCTCATCCGAATCGGCCACTAGTGCTGTATCATCAGCAAACAACAAGTGACTCACTTCCCAAGGTCTCTCATCCACAACAGACTGCATACTTGCCCCTCTCTCCAAAACTCTTGCATTCACCTCCCTAATGACCCTTCCATAAACAAATTAAACAACCATGGAGACAACATACACCCCTGCCACAAAGTGACATTCACTGGGAAATAATCTATTTCCTCTCTTCCTGCTCGTACACATGCCTTACATCCTCGATAAAAACTTTTCACTGCTTCTAGTAACTTACCTCCCACACCATATATTCTCAATACCTTCAACAGAGCATCTCTATCAACTCTATCATATGCCTTCTCCAGATCCATAAATGCCACATACAAATCCATTTGTTTTTCTAAGTATTTCTCATCTACATTCTTCAAAGCAACCACCTGATCCACACATCCTCTACCACCTCTGAAACCATACTGCTCTTCCCCAATCTGATGCTCTGTACATGCCTTCACCCTCTCAATCACTACCCTACCATGTAATCTCCCTGGAATACTCAACAAACTTATACCTCTGTAATTTGAACACTCACCTTTTTCCCCTTTGCCTTTGTACAATGGCACTATGCATGCATTCCGCCAATCCCCAGGCACCTCACTGTGAACCATACATACACTGAATGTCCTCACCAACCAGCCAACAACACAGTCACCCCCTTTTTTAACAAATTCCATAGCAGTACCATCCAAACCCACTGCCCTGCTAGCTTTCACCTTCCGCAAAGCTTTCACTACTCTCTTCTCTGTTTACTAAACCATTCTCCCTGACCCACCCACTTCGTACAACACCTCAAAAACACCCTATATCTACCACTCTATCATCAAACACATTCAACAAACCTTCAAAATACTCACTCCATCTCCCTCCCGCTTCACCACTATTTGTTATTACCTCTCCATTAGTCCCCTTCACTAATGTTCCCATTTGTTCTCTTGTCTTATGCACTTTATTTACCTCCTTCCAAAACATCTTCTTAATCTCCCTAAAATTTTACGATACTATCTCACCCCAACTCTCATTTGCCCTCTTTTTCACCTCTTGCACCTTTCTCTTGACCTCCTGCCTCTTTCTTTTATACATTCCAGGTCATTTCCACTATTTCCCTGCAAAAACCATCTAAATGCCTCTCTCTTCTCTTTCACTAACAATCTTACTTCTTCATCCCACCACTCACTACCCTTTCTAATCTGCCCACCTCCCACCTTTCTCATGCCACAGGCATCTTTGGCACAAGCCATCACTGCTTCCCTAAATACATGCAATTCCTCCCCCACTCCCCTTACATCATTTGCTCTCACCTTTTTCCATTCTACACTCAATCTCTCCTGGTACTTCTTCACATAAGTCTCCTTTCCAATCTCACTTACTCTCATCACTTTTTTCACCCCAACATTCTTCTTTTCTGAAAACCTCTACAAATCTTCACCTTCACCTCTACAAAATAATGATCAGATATTTTTTTAATCACTATTATCATTATTATTATTATTATCATACTTAGTCGCTGTCTCCCGTGTAAGCGAGGTAGCGCAAGGAAACAGACAAAATAATGGCTGAACACACCCACATATGCATGTATATACATAAACGCCCACATATGCACATATATGTACCTATACATTTCAACATATACATACACAGACATATACATATATACACATGTACATATCCATACTTGCTGCCTTCATCCATTCCCATCACCACCCAGCCACACATGAAATAGCATCCATCCCCTCCAGCAAGCCAGAGCCATGAACAGACAAAAAAAGCCACATTCATTCACATTCAGCCTCTAGATGTCATGTGTAATGCACTGAAACCACAGCTTCCTTTCCACATCCTGGCCCCACAAAACTTTCCATGGTTTACCCCAGACGCTTCACATGCCCTGCTTCAATTCACTGACAGCACGTCGACACCAGTATACCACATCGTTCTAATTCACTATTCCTTGCACGCCTTTCACTCTCTTATATGTTCACGCTCTGATTGCTCAAAATCTTTTTCACTCTATCCTTCCACCACCAATTTGGTCTCCCACTTCTCCTTCCCTATACCTCTGACACAAATATCCACCTCTGACACATGTATCTCTTTGTCAATCTTTCCTCACTCATTCTCTCCATGTGTCCAAAAGCATTTCAACACACTCTATTCTGCTCTCTCAAACACACTATTTTTATTTCCACACATCTCTCTCACCCTTTCATTACTTACTTGATCAAACCATCTCACACCACATATTGTCCTCAAACATTTCATTTCCAACACATCTGCCCTCCTCCGCACAACCCTATCTATAGCCCATGCCTCACAACCATATAACATTGCTGGAACTACTGTTCCTTTAAACATACCCATTTTTGCTCTCTGAGATAACGTCCTCACCTTCCACATATTCTTCAACCTTCCCAGAACCAAAGCTCCCTCCCTCACTCTGTGACTCACTTACACTTCCATGGTTCCATCCAATAAAACACTTCACTTCCTCCAGTTTTTCTCCATTCAAAGTTACCTCCCGATTAACTTGTCCCTTAACCCTACTGAACCTTATAACCTTGCTCTTATTCACATTTACTCTCAACTTGCTTCTTTCACACACTTTACCAAACTCAACCACCAGCTTCTACAGTTTCTCACCCAATCAGCCACCAGAGCTATATCATCAGCAAACAACAACTGACTCACTTCCCATGCCCTCTCATCCACAACAGACTGCATACTTCCCCCTCTCCAAAACTCTTGCATTCACCTCCCTAACAACCCCATCCATAAACAAAGTAAACTACCATGGAGACATCATGCACCTCTGCTGCAAACCAACATTCACTGGGAGCTGATCATTTTCCTGTCTTCCTACTCGTACACATGTCTTACACTCTTGGTAAAAACTTTTCACTGCTTCTAGAAACTTACCTCCCACACCATATACTCTTAAAACCTTCCACAAAGTATCTCTATCCACCCTATCATATACCTTCTCCAGATCCATAAATGCTACATACAAATCCATCTGTTTTTTAAGTATTTCTCACATACATTCTTCTAAGCAAACACCTTATCCAGACATCCTCTACCACTTCTGAAACCAAACTACTCTTCTCCAATCTGATGGTCTATACATGCTTTCACCCTCTCAATCAATACCCTCCCATATAATTTCCCAGGAAAACTCAACAAACTTATGCCCCTGTAATTTGAACTCACTTTTGTCCCCTTTGCCTTTGTACAATGGCACTATACATGCACTGCCAATCCTTAGGCACTTCACCATAATCCATACAACCAATCTACAATCAGACACCCTCTTTTTTGAAAATTTCATTGCAACACCATCCAAACCCGCCGCCTTGCCACACAACCCCAACCAAAACACCCTATATCTGCCACTCTATCATCAAACACATTGAACAAACCTTCAAAATATTTACTCTGTCTCCTTCTAACTTCATCACTATTTATTACCTCCCCATTTGCCCCGCTCAATGATGTTCCCATTTTCTCTCTTGTCTTATGCACTTTATTTACCTCCTTTCAAAACATCTTGGTAAAGTGTATGAAAGAAGAAAGCTGAGAGTAAATGTGAATAAGAGCAAGGTTATTAGGTTTAGTAGGGTTGAGAGACAAGTTAATTGGGAGGTAAGTTTGAATGGAGAAAAACTGGAGGAAGTGTAGTGCTTTAGATATCTGGGAGTGGATTTAGCAGCAGATGGAACCATGGAAGTGGAAGTGAATGACAGGGTGGGGAGGGGGCGAAGGTTCTGGTAACGTTGAAGATGTGTGGAAGGCGAAAACAGCATCTCAGAGCAAAAATGGGTATGTTTAAAGGAATAGTGGTTCAAACAATGTTATGTGGGTGTGAGGCATGGGCTATAGATAGGGTTGTGTGGAGGAGGGTGGATGTGTTGGAAATGAAACGTTTGAGGACAATATGTGGTGTGAGGTGGTTTGATCGAGAAAGTAAAGAAAGGATAAGGAAGATGTGTGGAAATAAAAAAGTGTGGTTGACAGAACAGAAGAGGGTGTATTGAAATGGTTTGATCACATGGAGAGAATGAGTGAGGAAAGATTGACAAAGAGGATATATCTGTTAGAGGTGGAGGGAACGAGGAGAAGTGGTAGACCAAATTGGAGGTGGAAATATGGAGTGAAAATGATTTTGAACGATCAGGGCCTGAACATAAAGGAGGGTGAAAGGCTTGCAAGGAATAGAATGAATTGGAACGATGAGGTATGCCAGGGTCGACGTGCTGTCAATGGATTGAATCAGGGCATGTGAAGAGTCTGGGGTAACCCATAAAATGTTTTGTGGGGCCTGGATGTGGAAAGGGAGCTTTGGTTTTTATGACAGCTAGAGACTGAGCGTGAACGAATCAGGCCTTCATTGTCTTTTCCTACCACTACCTTGTGCAAGCACGGGAGGAGGGGGGTGCCATTTCATGGCACATGAAATTTTCATGTCAAGTGTCATTTTCATGGCACCGAAACCATAGCTCCCTTTCCACATCCAGGCCCCACAAGACTTTCCCCAGACACTTCACATTCCCTGGTTCAATCCACTGACAGCACGTCAACCCCAGTTACCACATCGTTCCAATTCACTCAGTTCCTTACATGCCTTTCACCCTCCTACATGTTCAGGACCCAATCACTCAAAATCTTTTTCACTCCATCTTTCCACCTCCAATTTGGTCTCCCACTTCTCCTCGTTCCCTCCACCTCCGACACATATATCCTCTTGGTCATCACATTTCCAGAACATCCTCCCTCCTCCGCACAACTCTATCTATAGCCCACGCCTGGCAACCATACAACATTGTTGGAACCACTATTCCTTCAAACATACCCATTTTTGCTTTCCCAGATAATGTTCTTGACTTCCACACATTTTTCAAAGCTCCTAGAACTTTCGTCCCCTCCCCCACCTTATGATTCACTTCTACTTCCATGGTTCCATCCGCTGCCAAATCCACTCCCAGATATCTAAAACACTTCACTTCCTAAAGTTTTTCTCCATTCAAACATACCACCCAATTGACTTGTCCCTCAACCCTACTGTACCTAATAATCTTGCTCTTATTCACATTCACTCTCAGGTTTCATTTTTCACACACTTTACTAAACTCAGTCAACAGCTTCTGCAGTTTCTCACCCAAATCAGCCACCAGCGCTGTATCATCAGAGAAAACAACTGACTCACTTCCCAAGCTCTCTCATCCACAACAGACTGCATACTTGCCCCTCTTTCCAAAACTCTTGCATTTACCTCCCTAACCAACCCATCCATAAACAAATTAAACAACCATGGAGACATCACGCACCCGTGCCGCAATCCAACATTCAATGAGAACCAATCACTTTCCTCTCTTCCTACTCATACACATGCCTTACATCCTTGATAAAAACTTTTCACTGCTTCTAACAACTTGCCTCCCACACCAAATATTCTTAATACCTTCCAAAGAGCATCTCCATCAACTCTGTCATATGCCTTCTCCAGATCCATAAATGCTACATATAAATCCATTTGCTTTCGTAAGTATTTCTCACATACATTCTTCAAAGCAAACACCTGATCCACACATCCTCTACCACTTCTGACACCACACTGCTCTTCCCCAGTCTGATGCTCTGTACATGCCTTCACCCTCTCAATCAATACCCTCCCAGGAATACTCAACAAACTTATGCCTCTGCAATTTGAGCACTCACCTTTATCGCCTTTGCCTTTGTACAATGGCACTATGCAAGCATTCTGCCAATCTTCAGGCACCTCACCATGAGTCATACATACATTGAATAACCTTACCAACCAGTCTACAATACAGTCACCCCCTTTTTTAACAAATTCCACTGCAATACCATCCAAACCCACTGCCTTACCAGCATTCATCTTCCTTAAAGCTTTACTACCTCTTCTCTGTTTACCAAATCATTTTCCCTAACCCTCTCACTTTGCATACCACCATGACCAAAACACCCTATATCTGCTACTCTATCATCAAATGCATTCAACAAAACTTCAAAATACTCACTCCATCTCCTTCTCACATCACCACTACTTGTTATCACCTCCCCATTAGCCCCCTTCACTGAAGTTCTCATTTGTTCCCTTGTCTTACGCACTTTATTTACCTCCTTCCAAAAGATCTTTTCATTCTCCCTAAAATCTAATGATACACTCTCATCCCAACTCTCATTTGCCCTCTTTTTCACCTTTTGCACCTTTCTCTTGACCTCCTGCCTCTTTCTTTTATACATCTCCCAGTCATTTGCATTATTTCCCTTTAAAAATTGTCCAAATGCCTCTCTATTCTCTTTTACAAATAATCTTACTTCTTCATCCCACCACTCACTACCCTTTCTAATCTGCCCACCTACCATGCTTCTCATGCCACAAGCATCTTTTGCACAAGCCATCACTGCTTCCCTAAATACATCCCATTCCTACCCCACTCCCCTTACCTCCTTTGTTCTCACCTTTTTCCATTCTGTACTCAGTCTCTCCTGGTACTTCCTCACACAAGTCTCCTTCCCAAGCTCACTTACTCTCACCACTCTTTTCACCCCAACATTCTCTGTTCTTTTCTGAAAACCGCTACAAATCTTCACCTTCACCTCCAAAAGATAATGATCAGACATCCCTCCAGTTGCACCTCTCAGCACAATGACATCCAAAAGTCTCTCTTTCGCGCACCTATCAATTAACACGTAATCCAATAACGCTCTCTGGCCGTCTCTGCTACTTACATACGTATACTTATGTATATCTCTCTTTTTGTCGCTGTATTCCGTGTTAGTGAAGTAGCACAAGGAAACAGACGAAAGAATGGCTCAACCCACCTACATACACATGTATATACATACATGTCCACACACGCAAATATACATACCTATACATCTCAATGTATACATACATATACACACACAGACATATACATATATACACATGTACATAATTCATACTGTCTGTCTTTATTCATTCCCGTCATCAACCTGCCACACATGAAATGACAACCCCACCCCGGGCATGGGCGCAACGTAGCACAAGGAAAAGACAACAAAGGCCACATTCGTTCACACTCAGTCTCTAGCTGTCTTGTATAATGCACCGAAACCACAGCTCCCTTTCCACGTCCAGGCACCACAAAACTTTCCATGGGTTACCCCAGACGCTTCACATGTCCTGGTTCAATCCATTGACAGCACGTCAATCCCAGCATACCACATCATTAGAATTCACTCTATTCCTTTCACGCCTTTTACCCTCCTGCATGTTCAGGCCCCGATCACTCAAAATCTTTTTCACTCCATCTTTCCGCCTCCAATTTGGTCTCCCACTTCTACTCGTTCCCCCCCATCTCTGACACATATATCCTCTTTCTCAATCTTTCCTCACTCATTCTCTCAATGTGACCAAACAATTTCAAAACACCCTCTTTTGCTCTCTCAACCAGACTCTTTTTACTACCACACATCTCTTACCCTTTCATTACTTACTCGATCAAACCACCTCACACCACATATTGTCCTCAAACATCTCTTTTCCAGCACATCCACCCTCCTCCACACTCCTCAATCTATAGCCCAAGCCTCGTAACAATATAACATTGTTGTAACGACTCTTCCTTCAAACATACCCATTTTTGCTTTCTGAGATAATGTTCTCGACATCCACACATTTTTCAAAGCTCCCAGAACTTTTCCCCCCTCCCCACCCAGTGATTCACTTCCGCTTCCATGGTTCCATCAGCTGCCAAATCCGCTCCCAGATATCTAAAACACCTCACTTCCTCCAGTTTTTCTCCATTCAAACTTACCTCCAAACTGCCTTGTCCCTCAACCCTACTGTACCTAATTACCTTGCTCTTATTCACATTTATTCTCAGCTTTCTTCTTTCACACACTTTACTAAACTCAATCACCAGCTTCTGCAATTTCTCATCCGAATCAGCCACCAGCACTTTATCATCAGCGAACAACAACTGACTCACTTCCCAAGCTCTCTCATCCACAGCAGACTGCATACTTGCCCTCCTTCCAAAACTCTTGCATTCATCTCCCTAATCAACCCATCCATAAACAAATTAAACAATCATGGAGACATTACACACCCCTGCCGCAAACCTATATTCACTGAGAACCAATCACTTTCCTCTCTTCCCACACCTACATATGCATTAAATCCTTGATAAAAACTTTTCACTGCTTCTAACAACATGCCTCCCACACTATATATTCATAATACCTACCACAGAGCATCACTATCAACTCTGTCAAATGCCTTCTCCAGATCCATAAATGCTACATACAAGTCCATTTGATTTCCTAAGTATTTCTCACATACATTCTTCAAAGCAAACACCTGATCCAAACATCCATTACCACTTCTGAAACCACACTGCTCTTCCCCAGTCTGATGCTCTGTACATGTCTTCACCCTCTCAATCAATACCTTCCCATATAATTTCCCAGGAATACTTAACAAACTTATACCTCTGTAATTTGAGCACTCACTTTTATCCCCTTTACCTTTGTACAATGGCACTATGCAAGCAATCCGCTAATCCTCAGGCACCTCACCATGTCATACATATATTAAATAACCTTACCAACCAGTCAACAATACAGTCACCCCCTTTTCAATAAATTCCACTGCAATACCATCCAAACCCACTGCCTTACCAGCTTTCATCTTCCGCAAAGCTTTTACTACCTCTACTCTGTTTACCAAATCATTTTCCCTAATCCTCTCACTTTGCACACCACCATGACCAAAACACCCTACATCTGCCACTCTATCATCAGACACATTCAACAAACCTTCTAAATACTCACTCCATCTCCTTCTCACATCACCACTACTTGTTATCATCTCCCCATTAGCCCCCTTCACCGATGTTCCCATTTGTTCCCTTGTCTTGAGCACTTTATTTACCTCCTTCCATAACATCTTTTTATTCTCCCTAAAACTTAATGATGCTCTCTCACCCCAACTCTCATTTGCCCTCTTTTTCACTTCTTGCACCTTTCTCTTGACCTCCTGTCTCTTTCTTTTGTATATCTCCCAATCATTTGCATTATTTCCCTGCAAAAATCGTCCAAATGCCTCTCTCTTCTCTTTCACTAATAATCTTACTTCTTCATCCCACCACTTACTACCCTTTCTAATCTGCCCACCTCCCACGCTTCTCATGCCACAAGCATCTTTTGCACAAGCCATCACTGCTTCCCTAAATACATCCCATTCCTCCCCCACTCCCCTTACGTCCTTTGTTCTCATCTTTTTCCATTCTGTACTCAGTCTCTCCTGGTACTTCTTCACACAAGTCTCCTTCCCAAGCTCACATACTCTCACCACTCTTTTCACCCCAACATTCTCTCCTCTTTTCTGAAAACCTCTACAAATCATCACCTTCACCTCCACAAGATAATGATCAGACATCCCTCCAGTTGCACGTCTCAGCACATTAACATCCACAAGTCTCTCTTTCGCGCGCCTATCAATTAACATGTAATCCAATAACGCTCTCTGGCCATCTTTCCTACTTACATAAGCATACTTATGTATATCTCTCTTTTTGTCGCTGTCTTCTGCATTAGCGAGGTAGCGCAAGAAAACAGACGAAAGAATGGCTCAACCCACCCACATACACATGTATGTACATACCTCTCCACACACGCACATATATAAACCTATACATCTCAACATATACATAGATATATACACACACAGACATATATATATATATATATATACACATGTACATAATTCATACTGTCTGCCTTTATTCATTCCTGATGTTAACCCACCACAAATGAAATGACAACCCGTCCCCCCGCATGTGCGTGAGGTAGCCCTAGGAAAAGACAACAAAGAAAAGACAACAAAGGAATAACAACCCCCTCACCCCTCATGTGTGCGAGGTAGCACTAGGAAAAGACAACAAAGGCCCCATTCGTTCACACTCAGTCTCTAGCTGTCATGTATAATGCACCGAAACCACAGCTCCCTTTCCACATCCAGGCACCACAAAACTTTCCATGGGTTACCCCAGATGCATCACATGCCTTAGTTCAATCCATTGACAGCACTTCGATCCCAGTATACCACATCATTCCAATTCACTCTTTTCCTTGCACTCCTTTCACCCTCCTGCATGTTCAGGCCCCGATCACTCAAAATCTTTTTCACTCCATCTTTCTCCCTCCAATCTGGTCTCCCACTTCTCATTCCCTCCACCTCTGACACATATATCCTCTTGGTCAATCTTTCCTCACTCATTCTCTCCATGAGACCAAACCATTTCAAAACACCCTCTTCTGCTCTCTCAACCACACTCTTTTTATTACCACACATCTCTCTTACCCTTTCATTACTTACTCGATCAAACCACCTCACACCACATATTTTCGTCAAACATCTCATTTCCAGAACATCCACCCTCCTCCACACAACACTATCTACAGCCCAAGCCTTGCAACAATATAACATTGTTGGAACCACTATCCCTTTAAACATACCCATTTTTGCTTTCCGAGATAATGTTATCGACTTCCAAACATTCTTCAAGGCTCCCAGAACTTTAACCCCCCTCTCCCACACTATGATTCACTTCCGCTTCCATGGTTCCATCCGCTGCCAAATCCACTCCCAGATATCTAAAACACTTCACTTCCTCAAATTTTTTGCCATTCAAACTTACCTCTTAATTGACTTGTCCCTCAACCTTACTGTACCTAATAACCTTGCTCTTATTCACATTTACTCTCAGCTTTCTTCTTTCACACACTTTACCAAACTCAGTCACCAGCTTCTGCAGTTTCTCACCCAAATTCACCACCAGCGCTGTATTATCAGCGAACAACAACTGACTCACTTCCCAAGCTCTCTCATCCACAACAGACTGCATACTTGCCCCTCCTTCCAAAACTCTTGCATTCACCTCCCTAATGACCACATCATTAAACAAATCAACCAAACATGGAGACATCACGCACCCCTGCTGCAAACCAACATTCACTGAGAACCAATCACTTTCCTCTCTTCCTGCACATACACTTGCCTTACATCCTTGATAAAAAAACTTTTCATTGCTTCTAACAACTTTCCTCCCACACCATATATTATTAATACCTTCCACAGACCATCTCTATCAACTCTATCATATGCCTTCTCCAGATCCACAAATGCTACATACAAATCCATTAGCTTTTCTAAGCATTCCTCACATACATTCTTCAAATCAAACACCTGATCCACATATCCTCTACCATTTCTGAAACCACAATGCTCTTCCCCAATCTGATACTCTGTACATGCCTTCACCCTCTTAATCAACACCCTCCAATATAATTTCCCAAGAATACAAAACAAACTTAAACCTCCGTAATTTGAGCACTCACCTTTATCCCTCCTACCTTTGTACAATGGCACTATGCAAGCAATCCGCCAATTCTCAGGCACCTCACCACGAGTCATACATACATTAGATAACCTCACCAACCAGTCAACAATACAGTAACCCCCTTTTTTTTTATAAATTCCACTGCAATACCATCCGAACCCAATGCCTTCATGGCTTTTATCTTCCGCAAAGCTTTTACTATATATATTTAAATACAAATATATGTAAATATATATATATTTTTTTTTTTGGCAGAATGCGTGCATAGTGCCATTGTATAAAGGCAAAGGGGATAAGAGTGAGTGCTCAAATTACAAAGGTATAAGTTTGTTGAGTATTCCTGGTAAATTATATGGGAGGATATTGATTGAGAGGGTGAAGGCATGTACAGAGCATCAGATTGGGGAAGAGCAGTGTGGTTTCAGAAGTGGTAGAGGATGTGTGGATCAGGTGTTTGCTTTGAAGAATGTATGTGAGAAATACTTAGAAAAGCAAATGGATTTGTGTGTAGCATTTATGGATCTGGAGAAGGCATATGATAGAGTTGATAGAGATGCTCTGTGGAAGGTATTAAGAATATATGGTGTGGGAGGCAAGTTGTTAGAAGCAGTGAAAAGTTTTTATTGAGGATGTAAGGCATGTGTACGTGTAGGAAGAGAGGAAAGTGATTGGTTCTCAGTGAATGTAGGTTTGCGGCAGGGGTGTGTGATGTCTCCATGGTTGTTTAATTTGTTTATGGATGGGGTTGTTCGGGACGAGAATGCAAGACTTTTGGAAAGAGGGGCAAGTATGAAGTCTGTTGTGGATGAGAGAGCTTGGGAAGTGAGTCAGTTGTTGTTCGCTGATGATACAGCGCTGGTGGCTGATTCATGTGAGAAACTGCAGAAGCTGGTGACAGAGTTTGGTAAAGTGTGTGAAAGAAGAAAGTTAAGAGTAAATGTGAATAAGAGCAAGGTTATTAGGTACAGTAGGGTTGAGGGTCAAGTCAATTGGGAGGTAAGTTTGAATGGAGAAAAACTGGAGGAAGTAAAGTGTTTTAGATATCTGGGAGTGGATCTGGCAGTGGATGGAACCATGGAAGCGGAAGTGGATCATAGGGTGGGGGAGGGGACGAAAATCCTGGGAGCCTTGAAGAATGTGTGGAAGTCGAGAACATTATCTCGGAAAGCAAAAATGGGTATGTTTGAAGGAATAGTGGTTCCAACAATGTTGTATGGTTGCGAGGCGTGGGCTATGGATAGAGTTGTGCGGAGGAGGGTGGATGTGCTGGAAATGAGATGTTTGAGGACAATGTGTGGTGTGAGGTGGTTTGATCGAGTAAGTAACGTAAGGGTAAGAGAGATGTGTGGAAATAAAATGAGCGTGGTTGAGAGAGCAGAAGAGGGTGTTTTGAAATGGTTTGGGCACATGGAGAGAATGAGTGAGGAAAGATTGACCAAGAGGATATATGTGTCGGAGGTGGAGGGAACGAGGAGAAGTGGGAGACCAAATTGGAGGTGGAAAGATGGAGTGAAAAAGATTTTGTGTGATCGGGGCCTGAAAATGCAGGAGGGTGAAAGGAGGGCAAGGAATAGAGTGAATTGGATCGATGTGGTATACCGGGGTTGACGTACTGTCAGTGGATTGAATCAGGGCATGTGAAGCGTCTGGGATAAACCATGGAAAGCTGTGTAGGTATGTATATTTGCGTGTGTGGATGTATGTATATACATGTGTATGGGGGTGGGTTGGGCCATTTCTTTCATCTGTTTCCTTGTGCTACCTTGCAAACGCGGGAGACAGCGACAAAGCAAGAAAAAAAAACACACACAAAATATATATATATATATATATATATATATATATATATATATATATATATATATATATATATATATTTTGTTTATTTATATTCATTTTGCTTTGTCGCTGTCTCCCGCGCCTGCGAGGTAGCGCAAGGAAACAGACAAAAGAAATGTCCCAACCCACTCCCACACACATGCACACGCACACACGTCCACACACACAAACATACACACCCACCCATCCCAACGTACAGACATATATACACACACGGACACACACATATACACACATGCACACAATTCACACTGTCTGCCCCTACTCACCCCCATCGCCACCCTGCCACACATGGAATAACAACCCCCTCCCCCCTCATGTGTGTGAGGTAGCGCTAGGAAAAGACAACAAAGGCCCCATTTGTTCACACTCAGTCTCTAGCTGTCATGTAATAATGCACCGAAACCACAGCTCCCTTTCCACATCCAGGCCCCACAGAATTTTCCATGGTTTACGCCAGACGCTTCACATGCCCTGGTTCAATCCATTGACAGCACATCGACCCCGGTATACCATATCGTTCCAATTCACTCTATTCCTTGCACGCCTTTCACCCTCCTGCATGTTCAGGCCCAGATCACTCAAAATCTTTTTCATTCCATCTTTCCACCTCCAATTTGGTCTCCCACTTCTCCTCGTTCCCTGCATCTCTGACACATATATCCTCTTGGTCAATCTTTCCTCACTCATTCTTTCCATGTGACCAAACCATTTCAAAACATCCTTTTCTGCTCTCTCAACCACACTCTTTTTATTTCCACACATCTCTCTTACCCTTACATTACTTACTTGATCAAACCACCTCACACCACATATTGTCCTCAAACATCTCATTTCCAGCACATCCACCCTCCTACACACAACTCTATCCATACCCCACGCCTCGCAACCATACAACATTGTTGGAACCACTATTCCTTCAAACACCCATTTTTGCTTTCTGAGATAATGTTCTTGACTTCCAAACAGTCTTCAGAATTTTTGCCCCCTCCCCCACCCTATGATTCACTTCCGCTTCAATGGTTCCATCTGCTGCCACATCCAATACCAGATATCTAAAACACTTTACTTCCTCCAGTTTTTCTCCATTCAAACCTAACTCCCAACTGACTTGACCCTCAACCCTATTGTACCTAATAACCTTGCTCTTATTCACATTTACTCTTAACTTTCTTTTTTCACACACTTTACCAAACTCAGTCACCAGCTTCTGCAGTTTCTCACATGAATCAGCCACCAGCGTTGTATCATCAGGGAACAATAACTGACTCACTTCCCAAGCTCTCTCATCCACAACAGACTGCATACTTGCCCCTCTTTCCAAAACTCTTGCATTCACCTCCCTAACAACACCATCCATAAACAAATTAAACAACCATGGAGACATCACACACCCCTGCCGCAAACCTACATTCACTGAGAACCAATCACTTTCCTCTCTTCCTACACGTACACATGCCTTACATCCTCGATAAAAACTTTTCACTGCTGCTAACAACTTGCCTCCCACACCATATATTCTTAGTAACTTCCACAGAGAATCTCTATCAACTCTATCATATGCCTTCTCCAGATCCATAAATGCTACATACAAATCCATTAGCTTTTCTAAGTATTTCTCATATACATTCTTCAAAGCAAACACCTGATCCACACATCCTCTACCACTTCTGAAACCACACTGCTCTTCCCCAATCTGATTCTCTGTCCATGCCTTCAACCTCTCAATCAATACCCTCCCATATAATTTACCAGGAATACTCAACAAACTTATACCTCCATAATTTGAGCACTCACTTTTATCCCCTTTGCCTTTGTACAATAGCACTATGCAAGCATCCCGCCAATCCTCTGGCACCTCACCATGATTCATGCATACACTAAATAACCTTACCAACCAGTCAACAATACAGTCACCCACTTTTTTAATAAATTCCACTGCAATACCATCCAAACCTGCTGCTTTGCCGGCTTTCATCTTCGGCAACGCTTTTACTACCTCTTCTCTGTTTACCAACTCATTTTCCCTAACCTTCTCACTTTGCACACCACCTCGACCAAAACACCCTATATCTGCCAGTCTATCATCAAACACATTCAACAAACCTTCAAAATACTCACTCCATCTCCTCACATCACGACTTGTTATCACCTCCCCATTAGCCCCCTTCACTGAAGTTCCCATTTGCTCCCTTGTCTTATGCCTTTATTTAACCCCTTCCAAAACATCTTTTTATTCTCCCTAAAATTTAATGATTCTCTCTCACCCCAACTCTCATTTGCCCTCTTTATCACCTCTTGCACCTTTCTCTTGACCTCCTGCCTCTTTCTTTTATACATCTCCCACTCACTTGCATTTTTTCCCTGCAAAAATCGTCCAAATGCCTCTCTCTTCTCTTTCACTAATAATCTTACTTCTTACTCCCACCACTCACTACCATTTCTAATCAACCCACCTCCCACGCTTCTCATGCCACAAGCATCTTTTGCGCAAGCCATCACTGCTTCCCTGAATATATCCCATTCCTCCCCCACTCCCCTCACTTCCTTTGTTCTCACCTTTTTCCATTCTGTACTCAGTCTCTCCTGGTACTTCCTCACACAAGTCTCCTTCCCAAGCTCACTTACTCTCACCACTCTCTTCACCCCAACATTCTCTCTTCTTTTCTGAAAATCCCTACAAATCTTCACCTTCGCCTCCACAAGATAATGATCACACATCCCTCCAGTTGCACCCCTCAGCACATTAACATCTACAAGTCTCTCTTTCGCGTGCCTAAAAATTAACATGTAATCCAATAACGCTCTCTGGCCATCTCTCCTACTTACATACGTATATTTATGTATATCTCGCTTTTTAAACCAGGTATTCCCAATCATCAGTCCTTTTTCAGCACATAAATCTACAAGCTCTTCACCATTTCCATTTACAACACTGAGCACCCCATTTATATCAATTATTCCCTCAACTGCCACATCACTCACCTTTGCATTCAAATCACCCATCACTATAACCTGGTCTCGTGCATCCAAACCACTAACACACTCATTCAGCTGCTCCCGAAACAAATGCCTCTCATGATCTTTCTTCTCATGCCCAGGTGCATATGCACCAATAATCACCCATCTCTCTCCATCAACTTTCAGTTTTACCGATATCAATCTAGTATTTACTTTCTTACACTCTATGACATACTCCCACAACTTCTGTTTCAGGAGTAGTGCTACTCCTTCCCTTGCTCTTGTCCTCTCACTAACCCCTGACTTTACTCCCAAGACATTCCCAAACTACTCTTACCCTTTACCCTTGAGCTTTGTTTCACTCAGAGCCAAAACATCCAGGTTCCTTTCCTCAAACATACTACCTATCTCTCCTTTTTTTTCATCTTGGTTATATGGAAAGTTCTGTGGGGCCTGGATGAGGAAAGGGAGCTGTGGTTTCTGTGTATTATTACATGACAGCTAAAGAATGAGTGTGAATGAATGGGGCCTTTGTTGTCTTTTCCTAGCGCTACCCCGCACACATAAGGGGGCAGGATGTTCTTATTCCATGTGTGGCAGGGTGGCGATGGGAATGAATAAAGGCAGAAAGTATGAATTATGTACATGGGTATATATGTATATGTCTGTGTGGGTATATAAATGTATACATTGAGTTGTATAGGTTTGTATATTTGCGGGTGTGGACATGTATGTATATACATGTGTATGTGGGAGGGTTGGGCCATTCTTTCGTCTGTTTCCTTGTGCTACCTCGCTAACGCGGGAGACAGCGACAAAGCAAAATAATAAAATAAAATGAATATATATAAATCATGGTGAGGTGCCTGAGGATTGGCGGAAGCTTGCATAGTGCCATTGTACAAAGGCAAAGGGGATAAGAATGAATGCTCAAATTACAGAGGTAAAAGTTTGTTGAGTATTCCTGGGAAATTATATGGGAGGGTATTGAATGAGAGGGTGAAACCATGTACAGAGCATCAGACTGGGGAAGAGCAGTGTGGTTTCAGAAGTGGTAGAGGATGTGTGGATCAGGTGTTTGCTTTGAAGAATGTATGTGACAAATACTTAGAAAAGCAAATGAATTTGTATGTAGCATTTTTGGATCTAGAGAAGCCATATGATAGAGTTGATAGAGATGCTCTGTGGAAGGTATTAAGAATATATGGTGTGGGAGGAAAGTTGTTAGAAGCAGTGAAAAGTTTTTATCGAGGATGTAAGGCATGTGTACGTGTAGGAAGAGAGGAAAGTGATTGGTTCTCAGTGAATGTAGGTTTGCGGCAGGGGTGTGTGATGTCTCCATGGTTGTTCAATTTGTTTATGGATGGGGTTGTTAGGGAGGTAAATGCAAGAGTTTTGGAAAGAGGGGCAAGTATGAAGTCTGTTGGGGATGAGAGAGCTTGGGGAGTGAGTCAGTTGTTGTTCGCTGATGATACAGCGCTGGTGGCTGATTCATGTGAGAAACTGCAGAAGCTGGTGACTGAGTTTGGTAAAGTGTGTGGAAGAAGAAAGTTAAGAGTAAATGTGAATGAGAGCAAGGTTATTAGGTACAGTAGGGTTGAGGGTCAAGTCAATTGGGAGGTGAGTTTGAATGGAGAAAAACTGGAGGAAGTGAAGTGTTTTAGATATCTGGGAGTGGATCTGGCAGCGGATGGAACCATGGAAGCGGAAGTGGATCATAGGGTGGGGGAGGGGGCAAAAATTCTGGGGGTCTTGAAGAATGTGTGGAAGTCGAGAACATTATCTCGGAAAGCAAAAATGGGTATGTTTGAAGGAATAGTGGTTCCAACAATGTTGTATGGTTGCGAGGCGTGGGCTATGGATAGAGTTGTGCGCAGGAGGGTGGATGTGCTGGAAATGAGATGTTTGAGGACAATGTGTGGTGTGAGGTGGTTTGATCGAGTGAGTAACGTAAGGGTAAGAAAGATGTGTGGAAATAAAAAGAGCGTGGTTGAGAGAGCAGAAGAGGGTGTTTTGAAGTGGTTTGGGCACATGGAGAGAATGAGTGAGGAAAGATTGACCAAGAAGATATATGTGTCGGAGGTGGAGGGAACGAGGAGAAGAGGGAGACCAAATTGGAGGTGGAAAGATGGAGTGAAAAAGATTTTGTGTGATCGGGGCCTGAACATGCAGGAGGGTGAAAGGAGGGCAAGGAATAGAGTGAATCAAGGCATGTGAAGCGTCTGGGGTAAACCATGGAAAGCTGTGTAGGTATGTATATTTGCGTGTGTGGACGTATGTATATACATGTGTATGGGGGGGGTTGGGCCATTTCTTTCGTCTGTTTCCTTGCGCTACCTCGCAAACGCGGGAGACAGCGACAAAGTTTAAAAAAAAAAAAAATATATATATATATATATATATATATATATATATATATATATATAGGTATTAAGAATATATGGTGTGGGAGGCAAGTTGTTAGAAGCAGTGAAAAGTTTTTATCGAGGATGTAAGGCATGTGTACGTGTAGGAAGAGAGGAAAGTGATTGGTTCTCAGTGAATGTAGGTTTGCGGCAGGGGTGTGTGATGTCTCCATGGTTGTTTAATTTGTTTATGGATGGGGTTGTAAAGGAGGTAAATGCAAGAGTCCTGGAAAGAGGGGCAAGTATGAAGTCTGTTGGGGATGAGAGAGCTTGGGAAGTGAGTCAATTGTTGTTCGCTGATGATACAGCGCTGGTGGCTGATTCATGTGAGAAACTGCAGAAGCTGGTGACTGAGTTTGGTAAAGTGTGTGGAAGAAGAAAGTTGAGAGTAAATGTGAATAAGAGCAAGGTTATTAGGTACAGTAGGGGTGAGGGTCAAGTCAATTGGGAGGTGAGTTTGAATGGAGAAAAACTGGAGGAAGTGAAGTGTTTTAGATATCTGGGAGTGGATCTGTCAGCGGATGGAACCATGGAAGCGGAAGTGGATCATAGGGTGGGGGAGGGGGCGAAAATTCTGGGGGCCTTGAAGAATGTGTGGAAGTCGAGAACATTATCTCGGAAAGCAAAAATGGGTATGTTCGAAGGAATAGTGGTTCCAACAATGTTGTATGGTTGCGAGGCGTGGGCTATGGATAGAGTTGTGTGCAGGAGGATGGATGTGCTGGAAATGAGATGTTTGAGGACAATGTGTGGTGTGAGGTGGTTTGATCGAGTGAGTAACGTAAGGGTAAGAGAGATGTGTGGAAATAAAAAGAGCGTGGTTGAGAGAGCAGAAGAGGGTGTTTTGAAGTGGTTTGGGCACATGGAGAGGATGAGTGAGGAAAGATTGACCGAGAGGATATATGTGTCGGAGGTGGAGGGAACAAGGAGAAGAGGGAGACCAAATTGGAGGTGGAAAGATGGAGTGAAAAAGATTTTGTGTGATCGGGGCCTGAACATGCAGGAGGGTGAAAGGAGGGCAAGGAATAGAGTGAATTGGAGCGATGTGGTATACCGGGGTTGACGTGCTGTCAGTGGATTGAATCAAGGCATGTGAAGCGTCTGGGGTAAGCCATGGAAAGCTGTGTAGGTATGTATATTTGCGTGTGTGGACGTATGTATATACATGTGTATGGGGGGGTTGAGCCATTTCTTTCGTCTGTTTCCTTGCGCTACCTCGCAAACGCGGGAGACAGCGACAAAGTATAATAAATATAAATATATATTTTTTTTTTTTTTTTCATATATAATATATAATACGGGAATGAATAAAGGCAGACAGTATGAATTATGTACATGTTTATATATGTATATGTCTGTGTGTACATATATATGTATATTTGCGTGTGTGGACGCGTACGTATATACATGTGTATGTGGGTGGGTTGGGCGATTCTTTTGTCTGTACAGAGCATCAGAATGGGGAAGAGCAGTTTGGTTTCAGAAGTTGTATAGGATGTGTCGATCAGATGTTTGCTTTGAAGAATGTATGTGAGAAGTACTTAGAAAAGCAAATGGATTTGTATGTAGCATTTATGGATCTGGAGAAGGCATATGACAAGAGTTGATAGTGATGCTCTGTGGAAGGTATTAAGAATATATGGTATGGGAGGCAAGTTGTTAGAAGCAGTGAAAAGTTTTTATCGAGGTTGTAAGGCATGTGTACGTGTAGGAAGAGAGGAAAGTGATTGGTTCTCAGTGAATGTAGGTTTGTGGCAGGGGTGTGTGATGTCTCTATGGTTGTTTAATTTGTTTATGGATGGGGTTGTTAGGTAAGTGAATGCAAGGGTTTTGGAAAGAGGGGCAAGTATGCAGTCTGTTGTGGATGAGAGAGCTTGGGAAGTGAGTCTGTTGTTGTTCGCTGATGATACAGCGCTGGTGGCTGATTCACGTGAGAAACTGCAGAAGCTGGTGACTGAGTTTGGTAAAGTGTGTGAATGAAGAAAGTTGAGAGTAAATGTGAATTGGTAAAGTGTGTGAATGAAGAAAGTTGAGAGTAAATGTGAATAAGAGCAAGGTTATTAGGTACAGTAGGGCTGAAGGTCAAGTCAATTGGGAGGTGAGTTTGAATGGAGAAAAACTGGAGGAAGTGAAGTGTTTTAGATATTTGGCAGTGGATTTGGCAGCGGATGGAACCATGAAAGCTGAAGTGAATCATAGGGTGGGGGAGGGGGCGAAAATTTTGAGAGTGTTTAAGAATGTGTGGAAGTCGAGAACATTATCTCGGAAAGCAAAAATGGGTATGTTTGAGGGAATAGTGGTTCCAACAATATTGTATGGTTGCGAGGCGTGGGCTATGGATAGAGTTGTGCGCAGGAGGGTGGATGTGCTGGAAATGAGATGTTTGAGGACAATATGTGGTGTGAGGTGGTTTGATTGAGTAAGGAATAATAGGGTAAGAGAGATGTGTGGTAATAAAAAGAATGTGGTTGAGAGAACAGAAGAGGGTGTTTTGAAATGGTTTGGTCACGTGGAGAGAATGAGTGAGGAAAGATATATGTGTCTTCTGCTCTCTCAACCACACTTTTTACCACCACACATCTCTCTCACCTTTTCATTATCTACTCCATCAAACCAACTCACACCACATGTTGTCCTCAAACATCTCATTTCCAGCATCCACCCTCCTCCGCACAACTCTATCTATAGCCCACGCCTCGCAACCATATAACATTGTTGGAACCACTATTCCTTCAAACATACCAATTTTTGTTTTCTAAGATAATGTTCTCGACTTCCACACATTTTTCAATGCTACCAAACTTTCGTGTCCTCCCCCACCCTATGATTCATTTCCAATTCCATGGTTACATCCGCTGCCAAATCCACTCCCAGATATCTAAAACACTTCACCTCCTCCAGTTTTTCTCCATTCAAACTTACCTCCCAATTGACTTGTCCCTCAACCCTACTGTACCTAATAACCTTGCTCTTATTCACATTTACTCTTAGCTTTATTCATTCACACACTTTACCAAACTCAGTCACCAGCTTCAGCAGTTTCTCACCCGAATCAGCCACCAGCGTTGTATCATCAGCGAACAACAACTGACTCACTTCCCAAGCTCTCTCAACCACAACAGACAGCATACTTGCCCCTCTCTCCAAAGCTCTTGCATGCAACTCCCTAACAACCTCATCCATAAACAAATTAAACAACCATGGAGACATCATGCACCCCTGCCGCAAACTAACATTCACTAACATACATAACATTCACTAACTAACATACTCGTACACATGCCTTACATCCTCGATAAAAAGTTTTCACTGCTTCTAAGGGGAGGAAAGTTGTTAAACTTGCCTCTCACACCATATATTCCTAATACCTTCCACAGAGCATCTCTATCAGCTCTATCATATGCCTTCTCCAGATCCATAAATGCTACATACAAATCCATCTGATTTGCTATGTATTTCTCACATACATTCTTCAAAGGAAACACCTGAACCACACATCCTCTACCACTTCTGAAACCACACTGCTCTTATCCAATCTGATGCTCTGTACATGCCTTCACCCTCTCAATCAATACCCTCCCATATAATTTCCCAGGAATACTCAACAAACTTATACCTCTGTAATTTGAGCACTCACCTTTATCCCCTTTGCCTTTGTACAATGGCACTATGCAAGCATTCCATTAATCCTCAGGCACCTATCCATACATTAAATAACCTTACCATCCAGTCAACAACAC
Organism: Panulirus ornatus; assembly: GCF_036320965.1. Lineage (NCBI taxonomy): Eukaryota > Metazoa > Arthropoda > Malacostraca > Decapoda > Palinuridae > Panulirus > Panulirus ornatus. The sequence continues at coordinate 20,670,683 of NC_092252.1, read as the reverse complement.
AGTCACCCCCTATTTTAATAAATTCCACTGCAATACCATCCAAACCTGCTGCCTTAACAGCTTTCATCTTCTGCAAAGCTTTTACTACCTCTTCTCATTTTACCAAATCATTCTCCCTAACCCTCTCACTTTGCACACCATCTCAAGCAAAACACCCTATATCTTCAACTCTATCATCAAACACATTCAACAAACCTTCAAAATACTCACTCCATCACCCCAACTCTCATTTGCCCTCTTTTTCACTTCTTGCACCTTTCCCTTGACCTCTTGCCTCTTTCTTTTATACATCTCCCAGTCATTTGCATTTTTTCCCTGCAAAAATCATCCAAATGCCTCTCTCTTCTCTTTCACTAATAATCTTACTTCTTCATCCCACCACTCACTACCCTTTCTAATCTACCCACCTCCCACGCTTCTCATGCCTCAAGCATCTTTTGCACAAGCCATCACTGCTTCCCTAAATACATCCCATTCCTCCCCTACTCCCCTTACATCCTTTGTTCTCACCTTTTTCCATTCGGTGCTCAATCTCTCCTGGTACTTCCTCACACAAGTCTCCTTCCCAAGCTCACTTACTCTCACCACTCTTTTCACCCCAACATTCTCTCTTCTTTTCTAAACACCTCTACAAATCTTCACGTTCGCCTCCACAAGATAATGATCAGACATCCCTCCAGTTGCACCTCTCAGCACATTTACATCCAAAAGTCTCTCTTTTGCGCGCCTATCAATTAACACGTAATACAATAATGCTCTTCCCATCTTTCCTACTTACATACGTACACTTATGTATACCTTTCTTTTTAAACCAGGAATTCCCAATCACCAGTCCTTTTCCAGCAAATAAATCTACAAGCTCTTCACAATTTCCATTTACAACACTGAACACCCCATGTATACCAATTATTCCCTCAACTGCCACATTACTCACCTTTGCATTCAAATCACCCATCACTATAACCCAGTGTTGTGCATCAAAACTACTAACACACTCACTCAGCTGCTCCTAAAACACTTCCTTCTCATGATCTTTCTTCTCATGCCCAGGTGCATATGCACCAATAATCACCCATCTCTCTCCATCCACTTTCAGTTTTACCCATATGAATCTAGTGTTTACTTTCTTACACTCTATAACATATTCCCACCACTCCTGTTTCAGGAGTAGTGCTACTCCTTTCCTTGCTCTTGTCCTCTCACTAACCCCTGACCTTACTCCCCAGACATTCCCAAACCACTCTTCCCCTTTACCCTTGAGCTTCGTTTCACTCAGAGCCAAAACATCCAGGTTCCTTTCCTCAAACATACTACCTATCTCTCCTTTTTTCTCATCTTGGTTACGATCCACACACATTTAGACACCCCAATCTGAGCCTTCGAGGAGGATGAGCACTCTCCGAGTGACTTCTTCTGTTTCCCCTTTTAGAAAGTTAAAATACAAGAAGGGGAGGGCTTCTAGCCCCCACTCCCATCCCCTCTAGTTGCCTTTTATGACACATGAGGAATGCGTGGGAAGTATTCTTTCTCCCCTATCCCTATATATATATATATATATCAAAAACCATGGTGACATCACACAACCCTGCCTCACACTTACATGTATCCCAAAACTTTTGCTGAGCTCTCCATCCTCTCTTACACATGCATTTGCTCCTCTATAGAATGCTTTTACACCATCCAACAGTTTTACCCCTATACCAAAAATCTTCAACACATCCCACAAAACATTCCACTCGAATCTGTCATATGCTTCCTCCAGATACAAAAATGCTGCATACAACTTCTTATGTCTCACAAAAAACTTTTCTATGGTCATCTTCAATACAAAAATCAGATCCAAACATCCCCTAACTTTCCTAAAACCCCCTTTATATTCCCTTATTCTGCATTCAGTCACTTCCATCACTCTGTCAATTAATATTCTTGCATACACTTTTCCTCTCATGTACCTGATAGACTTATTCCCTTATAACTGCTACATACACCCTTCACACCTTTTTATTTGAATAAAGGAACAATAATAGCTTTCACCCAATCCTCCAGCACAGGTTTCTGGTTCCATGCAAAATTACTTACAAGATGCATCCACTCTATCACACTTTCTCCTCCATACTTCAGCATTTCAGCCTTAATCCCATCCACTCCAGGTGTTGTTCCTACCTTCAGCCTCATTTTTGGCTCCTTCTTTGTTATAGGCACCTGCACTTGTATCCTCTTCCCTCCCTCCTCCATACCTATGCATGTAACAACTGCTGCCTTCCCTTCTCCCACATTCATCTGTTCTTCAGAACACTCTTTCCATCTTCCTTTCATTTCCTCCTTTTGATTCAGCAATTCCCCTTCTTTACTTCTCACATCGACACTCCCATTCTTACATCCACCTCTTTCCTCTTTCACCTCCTTCCAGTATAGTTTCTTATTATCCCAAAACTTTTCACCTAACTTTCTTCCAAAATCTTCATCTTCTTTTTCTTTGCTTTCCTCTATCAGCCTCTTAACATTCCACTTGCATACTTTGTATTCTTCACTCCTTTGCTGAACTTCCACCATTGAGCAATCTACCATATGCCTTTTTCTTCTCTTCCACAGTATTTCTAATCTCTTGTGTCCACCATGCATTGTCCTTTTTATATTCCTGTATCTCATTACCTTGCATCCGACTACTGATTGTAGAACCTTTCATAATATTTCTCTAAACATTTTAAACACCTCATCTACACATGACTGCATTTCTACATTCACTGCACTTCCATCTAAGCTTTCAGTTGCCTCCTTTTCATACTCCTCCCTGTATTTTTCCCTATTCATATTCTCGCTTGCCATGACTTTTACCTTTCCATTCTTCCTCCATTTCTCCCTGATCCTCATCCCTTCAAGAACCACAAAGTGGTCAGAGAGTCTAAAGAATCCTCTCATGACTCTAGCATCCACCACAGCCTTTCTCACAGGACAGCCTTTCTCAATCTTTCATCCATGCCACATAGCCAATAAAAGCCTTTTGCTCTTCTCTTCCAACATCTTGTGATGGATCATCTTGTGCCGAAGAGATGTGTTCACAAGGAATAAACCCCTTTCAACAAAAATATCCTCAAGATAGCTTCCATTCTCATTTACTCCAGGCACTTCCCATTTACCAACTATCTCAATAATTCCATCACATCCCACTTTCACATTCATATCACCCAATATGACCATGTTCCTCAATCTCAAAACGACTTATACAGTCATTCAAGTTCCTCCAGAAAAGCTTCATTTCATCCTCATCTCATACAGTCTTCATATTCACAGACCCATATACACATACCCATGCATATTTCACAATCCAATCTTTCCTTTCACCCACACAATTCTTGATTTATTCAATTCATGCTCTGTAACACCATCACATACTCTTGGTGATAGTAGAATTGCAAATCCTTCTTATCTTCTTCCCCAATAATTTTCACTCATTCCCATCCATACCACACCTCCTTCCATGCCCTCCCATAACTTGCATTCATTTCCATTTTCACTCCACACACCCTGCCCAGGGATATGGGCCCCAATTCCTTGCACATCCACACTACAACTTTTACACCTCTCAACAATTTCCCTTCTATTATTCTCCCTAACCATCCCATTTACATTCAGTGCCATCACCCTCAATCACATGTTCCTTTCAACCCTTGGTATAAATGGTAGATTCTGGTGCCACTTCTTAGGCTTTTGTGCCTCACCTTTGACAGGCCACCAGCAGAGGGCAACTTCAGCGCAGTGTTTCCCTAGGCAGCGTGGCTCAAAAATTGTCAAAACTACAAGTAACAGTATACCTCAGGTGATCATTCAAATCTAATAGTGATGTTTCAAAGTACTATCTATATTTCATTCTATTTATTATACTTTGTCTCCTGTATTAGCGAGGTAGCGCAAGGAAACAGAGAAAAGAATGGCCTAACCCACAAACATACACATGTATATACATACACGTCCACACACACACATATACATACCTATACATTTCAAAGTATTCATACATATACACAGACATATTCATATATACACATATACATAATTCATACTTGCTGCCTTCATCCATTCCCGTCGCCACCCCACCAAACATGAAATGACACCCTCCTCCCCCTGCACAAGTCTGGGATAGCACTAGGAAAAGACAACAAAGGCCACATTCATTCACACTCAGTCTCTAGCTGACATGTATAATGCACCGAAACCACAGCTCCCTTTCCACATCTAGGCACCACAAAACTTTCCATGGTTTACCCCAGACACTTCACATGCCCTGGTTCAATCCATTGAAAACACATCAAACCTGGTATGCCACATCGTTCCAATTCGCTCTATTCCTTGCATGCCTTTCACCCTCCTACATGTTCAGGCCCTGATTGCTCAAAATCTTTTTCACTCCATCCTTCCATCTCCAATTTGGTCTCCCACTTCTTCTCGTTCCCTCTACCTCTAACACATAAATCCTCTTTGTCAATCTTTCCTCACTCATCTTCTCCATGTGACCAAACCATTTCAACACACTTTCTTCTGCTCTCTCAACTACACTCTTTTTATTACCACACATCTCTCTTTCCCTTTCATTACTTACTCGATCAAAGCACCTCTCACCACATATTGTCCTTAAACATCTTATTTCCAACAAACTCACCCACCTCTGCACAACCCTATCTATAGCCCACACCTCACAACCATATAACACTGTCGGAACCACTATTCCTTCAAACATATTCATTTTGCTTTCCAAGATAATGTTCTCGCCCTCCACACATTCTTCAACGTTCCTAGAACCTTTGCCCCCTCCCCCACCCTGTGACTCACTTCTGCTTCCATGGTTCCATTCACTGCTATATTCACTCCCAGATATCTATAACACTCAACTTCTTCCAGCCTTTCTTCATTCAAACTCACCTGACAATCGACTTGCCTCTCAACCCTACTGTACCTAATAATCTTGCTCTTATTCACACCTACTCTCAGCATTCTCCTTTTACACATTTTACCAAACTCAGTCACCAGCTTCTGCAGCTTCTCACCCGAATCAGCCACCAGCGCTGCATCATCAGCGAACAACAGCTGACTCACTTCTCAAACTCTCTCATCCACAACAGACTGCATACTTGCCCCTCTTTCCAAAACTCTTGCATTTACCTCCCTAACAACCCCATCCATAAACAAATTAATCAAACATGGAGACATCACGCATTCCTGCCACAAACTGACATTCACTGGGAAATAATCAATTTCCTCTCTTCCTACTTGTACACATGCCTTACATCCTCGATAAAAACTTCCCAGTGCTCCCAGCAACTTGCCTCCCATACCATATACTCTTAATACCTTCCACAGAGCATCTCTATCAACTCTATCATATGCCTTCTCGAGATCCATAAATGCTACATACAAATCAATTTGTTTTTCTAAGTATTTCTCACATACATTCTTCAAAACAAACACCTGATCCAGACATCCTCTAGCACTTCTAAAACCACACTGCTCTTCCCCAGTCTGATGCTCCACACATGCTTTCACCCTCTCAATCAATACAATTTCTCAGGAATGCTCAACAAACTTATTGCTCTGTAATTTGAACACTCACCTTTATCCCCTTTGCCTTTGTACAATAGCACTATGCATGCATTCTGCCAATCTTCAGACACTTCAGCATGAGCCATACATACAATGAATATCCTCACCAACCTGTCAGTAACACAGTCACCCCCTTTTCTAATAAATTCCACTGCAATGCCATCCAAACCTGCCATCTTGCTGGTTTTCATCATCCGCAAAGCTTTCACTACCTCTTCTCTGTTTACCAAACCATTCTCACTGGCCCTCTCACTTCGCACACCACCTCAACCAAAACACCCTGTATCTGACACTCCATCATCTAACACATTCAACAAACCTTCAAAATACTCACTCCATCTCCTTCTCATATCACCACTACTTGTTATTACCTCCCCATTAGCCCCTTCATCGATGTTCCCATTTGTTCTCTTGTCTTATGCACTTTATTTACCTCCTTCCAAAAACATTTTTTTATTCTCCCTAAAATTTTGATATTCTCTCACCCAAATTCTCATTTGCCCTCTTTTTCACCTCTTGCACCTTTCTCTTGACCTCTTGTCACTTTTTTTTATACATTTCCCAGTTATTTGCACTATTTCCCTGCAAAAATTGTTCAAATGCCTCTCTCTTCTCTTTCACTAATACTCTTACTTCTTTATCCCACCACTCAATACCCTTTCTAATCTGTCCACCTCCCATGATTCTCATGCCACAGGCATCTTTTGCGCAAGCCATCACTGCTTCCCTAAATACATCCCATCACTACCTCTTCTCTGTTTACCAAACCATTCTCCCTGGCCCTCTCACTTCGCACACCACCTCGACCAAAACAACCTGTATCTGCCACTCCATCATCTAACACATTCAACAAACCTTCAAAATACTCACTCCATCTCATATCACCACTATTTGTTATTACCTCCCCATTAGCCCCCTTCACCGATGTTCCAATTTGTTCTCTTGTCTTATGCACTTTATTTACCTCCTTCCCAAAACATCTTTTTATTCTCCCTAAAATTTTATGATATTCTCTCACCCCATCTCTCATTTGCCCTTTTTCACCTCTTGCACCTTTCTCTTGACCTCTTGCCTCCTTCTTTTATATATCTCCCAGTCATTTGCACTATTTCCCTGCAGAAACTGTCCAAATGCCTCTCTCTTCTCTTTCACTAATAATCTTACTTCCTCATCCCACTACTCACTACCCTTTCTAATCTGCCCACCTCCCACACTTCTCATGCCACAAGCATCTTTTGTGCAACTATCACTGCTTCCCTAAATACATCCCATTCCTCCTCCACTCCCCTTACGTCCTTTGCTCTCACCTTTTTCCATTCTGCACTCAGTCTCTCCTGGTACTACCTCACACAAGTCTCCTTCCCAAGCTCAATTACTCACCACTTTCTCATATTTGTTGCTCTTAATATTCTGCCAAAAGGCAGTTCGAGAACATTGCACTCGGCTGGAAAATCTAGAGTTATAAAGAATGAATGTGTGAGTTAAGTGTTGTCAAGTGCTATGTGTGACATGGAGAGAATGTATGTCTGTGGACAGAATGCCAGCAGCACACATATGGGTGAGGCAGAAAGAAAAAACAGCTATCTTTTTACCTCCCTTTTTGTAAACGGCCATTGTACTTGTATCCTTTCCCTTCCATCCTCCAAACCCATGGATGTAACAACTGCTGCCTCACCATCTCCTGCATTCATCAGTTCTTCAAAATACTTTTTCCATCCTCTTTCACTTCCTCCCTTTGATTCAGCAACTCCCCTTACTTACTTCTCATATCAACATTTCCACTCTTATACCCACCTCTTTCCTTTTTCACCCTCTTTCAGTACAATTTCTAATTTTCCTTAAAGTTTTCACTCAACTTTCTTCCAAAATCTTCATCTACTCTTTCTTTGCTTTCCTCTATCAGTTTCTCAGAATTTCACTTACACATCTTATGGAGACATCACACACCCTTGCCGCAAACCGACATTCACTGAGAACCAATCACTTTCCTCTCTTCCGACTCGTACACATGTACACATGCCTTACATCCTCGATAAAAACTTTTCACTGCTTCTAACAACTTGCCTCCCACACCATATATTCTTAATACCTTCCACAAAGCATCTCTATCAACTCTATCATATGCCTTCTCCAGATCCATAAATGCTACATACAAATCCATTTGCTTTTCTAAGTATTTCTCACATACATTCTTCAAAGCAAACACCTGATCCACACATCCTTTACCACTTCTGAATCCACACTGCTCTTCCCTAATCTGATGCTCTGTACATGCCTTCACCCTCTCAATCAATACCCTCCCATATAATTAACCAGGAATACTCAACAAACTTATACCTCGGTAATTTGATCACACCTTTATCCCCTTCGTACAATGGCACTATGCAAGCATTCTACCAATCCTCAAACACCTCACCATGAGTCATACATACATTAAATAACCTTACCAACCAGTCAACAATACAGTCACCCCCTTTTTTAATGAATTCCACTGCAATACCATCCAAAACCTCTTGCCTTGCTGGCTTTCATCTTCCGCAAAGCTTTTACTACCTCTTCTCATTTTACCAAATCATTCTCCCTAACCCTCTCACTTTGCACACCACCTCGACCAAAACACCCTATGTCTGCCACTTTATCATCAAACACATTCAACAAACCTTCAAAATACTCACTCCATCCTCTTCTCACATCACCACTACTTGTTATCACCTCCCCATTAGCCTCCTTCACTGATGTTCCCATTTGTTCCCTTGTCTTACGAACTTTATTTACCTCCTTTCAAAACATCTTTTTATTCTCCCTAAAATTTAATGATACTCTCTCACCCCAACCCTCACTTGCCCTCATTTTCACTTCTTGCACCTTTCTCTTGACCTCCTGCCTCTTTTTTTTATACATCTCCCAGTCATTTGCATTATTTCCCTGCAAAAATGGTCCAAATGCCTCACTCTTCCCTTTCACTAATAATCTTACTTCTTTATCCCACTACTCATTACCCTTTGTAATCTGCCCACCTCCCATACTTCTCATGCCACAAGCATCTTTTGTGCAAGCTATCACTGCTTCCCTAAATACATCCCATTCCTCCCCCACTCACTTTATGTCCTTTGCTCTCACCTTTTTCCATTCTGTACTTAGTCTCTCCTGGTACTTCTTACACAAGTCTCTTTCCCAAGCTCACTTACTCTCACCACTCTCTTCACCCCACCATTCTCTCTTCTTTTCTGAAAACCTCTACAAATCTTCACCTTCGCCTCCACAAGATAATGATCAGACATCCTCTAGTTGCACCTCTCAGCACATTAACAGTCACAAGTCTCTCTTTCGTGCACCTATCAATTAACACATAATCCAATAACGCTCTCTGGCCATCTCTCTTACTTCCAAATATACTAATGTATATCACTCTTTTTTCAGCACACAAATCTACAAGCTCTTCACCATTTCCATTTACAACACTGAGCACCCCATGTACACCAATTATTCCCTCCACTGCCACATTACTCACCTTTGCATTTAAATCCTATCACTATAACATGGTCTTGTGCATGAAAACTACTAACACACTCACTCAGCTGCTCCCAAAACACTTGCCTCTCATGATCTTTCTTCTCATGTCCAGGTGCATATGCACCAAAAATCACCCATCTCTCTCCATCCACTTTCAGTTTTACCCATATCAATCTAGAGTTTACTTTCTTACACTCTATCACATACTCCCACCATTCCTGTTTCAGGAGTAGTGCTACTCCTTCCCTGGCTCTTGTCCTCTCACCAACCCCTGTCTTTACTCCCAAGACATTCCCAAACCACTCTTCCCCTTTACCCTTGAGCTTCGTTTCACTCAGAGCCAAAAGATCCAGGTTCCTTTCCTCAAACATTAGTACTACCTATCTCTCCTTTTTTCTTATCTTGGTTACATCCACACACATTTAGACACCCCAATCTAAGCCTTCGAGGAGGATGAGCACTCCCTGCGTGACTCCTTCTTCTGTTTCCCCTTTTAGAAAGTTAAAATACAAGGAGGGGAGGGTTTCTAGCCCCCTGCTCTTGTCCCCTTTAGTTGCCTTCTATGACACATGAGGAATGCGTGGGAAGCATTTTTTCTCCCCTATCCCCATAGTTGTTTAATTTGTTTTTGGATGGGGTTGTTAGGGAGGTGAATGCAAGAGTTTTGGAAAGAGGGGCAAGTATGCAGTCTGTTATGGGTGAGAGAGCTTGGGAAGTGAGTCAGTTGTTGTTCGCCGATGATACAGCACTGGTGGCTGATTCGGGTGAGAAACTGCAGAAGCTGGAGATTGTGTTTGGTAAAGTGTGTGAAAGAAGAAATCTGAAAGTAAATGTGAATAAGAGCAAGGTTATTAGGTACAGTAGGGTTGAGGGTCAAGTCAATTGGGAGGTAAGTTTGAATGGAGAAAAACTGCAGGAAGTGAAGTGTTTCAGATATCTGGGAGTGGATTTGGCAGCGGAGGGAACCATGGAAGTGGTTGAAATATGTGTGGAAGGCGAGAATGTTATCTCGGAAAGCAAAATGGGTATGTTTGAAGGAATAGTGGTTCCAACAATGTTATATGGTTGCGAGGTGTGGGCTATAGATAGAGTTGTGTGGAGGAGGGTGGATGTGCTGGAAATGAGATGTTTGAGGACAATATGTGGTGTGAGGTGGTTTGATCGAGTAAGTAATGAAAGGGTAAGAGAGATGTGTGGTAATAAAAAGAGTGTGGTCGAGAGAGCAGAAGAGGGTGTTTTGAAATGGTTTGGTCACATGGAAAGAATGAGTGAGGAATGATTGATAAAGAGGATATATGTGTCAGAGGTGGAGGGAACGAGGAGAAGTGGGAGACCAAATTGGAGGCAGAAAGATAGAGTGAAAAAGATTCTGAGTGATCGGGGCCTGAACATGCAGGAGGGTGAAAGGCGTGCAAGGAATAGAGTGAACTGGAACGATGTGGTCGACGTAATGTCAATAGATTGAGCCAGGGCATGTGAAGCGTCTGTGGTAACCCATGGAAAGTTTTGTGAGGCCTGGACATGGAAAGGGAGCTGTGGTTTTGGTGCATTATACATGACAACTAGAGACTGAGTGTGAACGAATGTGGCCTTTGTTGTTTTTTTCCTAGCACTACCTCATGCACATGAGGGGGGAGGGGGTAGCCATTTCATGTTTGGCGGGGTGGCGACAGGAATGAATAAGGCAGACAGTATGAATTATGTACAGGTGTATATATGTATATGTCTGTATGTGTATATATATGTATACGTTGAGATGTATAGGTATGTATATGTGCGTGTGTGGACATGTATGTATATACATGTGTATGTGGGTGGGTTGGGCCATTCTTTTGTCTGTTTTCTTGTGCTACCTTGCTAATGCAGGAGACAGCAACAAAGTATAATGAATAATAGATAATAAATAATAAGGTATAATAAATAGATAAATAAATGAATAAATAAATAAATACATCTTATATTCTTCCCTACCCCCTTTGCTGAACTTCCACAGGTATATTCCTTTAGAACAGTCTGTCACATACATTTTTCTTCTCTTCCACAGCATATCTAATCTTTTCTGTTCACCATGCATTTCCCTTTTCGTTCTTATATCACACAACCATGTATCCAATTCCTAATTCCACAACCTTTAATAGTCTTTCTCTATACATTTTAAACACCTCATTCACACATAACTGCATCCCTACATTTACTGCACTTCCATCTACACTTTTGGTTGCCCTCCTTTCATACTCTTCATCACATGCTTTCTGATTTATCTTCTTGCTTGCTGACATTTTTACCTCTCCATTCTTCCTTACACCATACCTCCACTTCTCCCTGATCTTCACTCCCACAAGAGCTGCAAAATGGTCGGTCTCCAAAATATCCTCTCACAACTAAAGCATCTAGCAAGACCTTTCTTGATCTTTCATCCATTGCCACATAGTCAATCAAGCCCTTTTTCATCCATGTATAGCTTGGATCATCACATCCTACCTTTGCATTCATATCACCCATTACAACCACCTTTATCCCATGCTCAAAACTGTTTATACAGGCATGTACATTTCTCTAGAAATGCTTAATTTCATCCTTAGCTTATACAGTCTTCATATTAACAAGCACAATACACATACCCATGCATACATCATAATTCCAATATTTCCCGTCACCTACACTATTCTTGATCCATTCCATCCATGCTCTGTAACACACTCCCAAATTCTCAGTGATAATGAAATTGCACATCCCTCTTTCCCTCTTCCCTGATAAGTTTCATTCATTCCCATCCATACCCCTTCTCCTTCCAAACCCTCCCATAACTTGGATTCATCAATTCCATTTTCACTCCATACACCCTATGCAAGGATATGGGTTTTCCCAATCCCAATACATCCAAACAATCACTTTTAAATTTCTCTACAAGCACCACAAGTCATTGCATTTATATTCCACACCATCACCCTCAGTCCCTAAATTCTTTTACTCCTCAGCATAACTAGTTGACTCCCGTGCCATTTCTTAACCTTTTGTGCCTCACCTTTCACTGGCAGTAGGGCTCCCAAATTGTCCAATAAACTAAAAACCCAGCACAACTCAAGTGTATGTCTGTATTTAAAAAGAAAAATTACTGCTACTACTGCCTGAATGGAATTGGGCAACTCTTACCCTTTCAGTTCCATCCCTGAGGGTGTAATAACAAGGTTACCAAGAGTGGGCAGGGTGAACTTTGGATACTCTAGAAAGCACCGAAATTCAAATTTTTTTTCCAATTTCAAGCTTACCACAGCAGAAGCACTTTCTAACCTCGTCACTTATGATAGTGCCACTATGCAGTATAATGGAAATTAAAGTCACTAACCTATATCATCATTAAAGCAGGTTTCTCTATTCCCCTTAAAATTTCTTCAAGTTTTGTTAAAACTACTCTAAAATCATTTGGGTTAGCTTTTGGTGGTCTGTATGATACTAGGTTTATTGCATTTATGGCTGGGATGGTCACTATAATTACTTTACATTCACTATGCTTTATCTTCATTACTTGATTTTCTTCTAACCTATTGTTTACTACTATTAGTCTACCTTGTTTGAATTTGATTCTACCTACTCTCAACTTATCAAAGTGTTTCAAATTTGCATAATCTGTCACTTTTTCATTGAGCCATGTTTCTGATTCTTAATTATGACTGAGATGGTATCCACTGCATATTCACTGTGATTCTAGAGTTCTAATTCATCTGACTGAATGTTTATATATACATTACTATCTCCCAAGCTCACTTATCTGACTTTGTATGTTATACACACATCATTTCTTCCAAGGGATCTCAGTTTCTTTATTAGTCATGGGCTTGTATTTGGATACTGTGTCTTCCCTCATAGTTACATTTCCAGTGTGTAGTGAGGTCATTCCTTTTTTCAAAAGATGTGTACTTTACCTCAATCATGTTGTGTGATTTTACCATATTTCCATTTCCTTTAGAACTTCTTTTATTTGGTTTGGCAATAAACAGAACTCCAGTGGTTTGGTTAGTATGAGTAGTAGTCATAATCTAGGCAAAAATTAGTCAAGTTCTCAATCCATCTTGCTCTCTTGTTTTAATTTGTCCTATAAATTGGTTCATACCATCAAACCATTCTGCATTCTCTGATAAATGGAGGTATTTTCTTTCACTATACTTGTCTCTTGATATTTCTTCAGCTGTTTTCTGAAGCATATCTATTCCAGTATTTCATCTGGTTTTTCATTATATGGTCTTTATCTATGTTCAGATTTTCAATAAGTATATTTTCATATCTGTGGTAACCATCATGTACTTTCCTTCCTGCATTTTCATTGTCTTTAATACTATCTCTTGAATTGTCATCTTAATCCACTGGTACCAGATGTATAATTCTATATTTCTCCTTACATCTGGGGATAGGGGAGAAAGAATACTTCCCACTATTCCCTACGTGTTGTAGAAGGCGACTAAAAGGGTAGGGAGTGGGGGGCTGGAAATCCTCCCCTCTCGTTTTTAATTTTCCAAAAGAAGCAACAAGAGAAGGGGGCCAAGTGAGGATATTCCCTCAAAGGCTCAGTCCTATGTTCTTAATGCTACCTCGCTAATGCAGAAAATGGTGAATAGTATGAAAAAAAAAAAAAAACTCTGACAATTGACAGACAGTTTGTATCTCTTTAATCTGGCAACCTTGGGATCTGGCCATTGCTAGACCACAGAAAATAATGGAAAACAGAAAAAGACCCCTTTAAAGGCCCTCAGTGAACACTCTTACCAATTGCCATCAGCTTGGTTCTATGAGTTTCTGCAGCATTGCAGCAGCCAAAATTTGTTATCCTACCTTTGCAATCCTTACCCCCAGATGGAGACTACTCAATATTTTGGACAAGGGTTTTTCATGCCATACAATGCCAATACAGGGCAAATTTGTCAGCATTATACACTTGCTCTGGGGCTATAAGAAATCAACAGAACTGTTAATCAGCTTGGCTGCAGCATAAACAGATTTTGGTGCCTCAACACTGCTAACAGCACTGCCCTGGTGGCAGATCCACAAATTAATGGCGGCAGACTCAAAACGTGCCAGACCATGGGAGTTGCCGGACCACAAAGCGCCGGATAAGAGATGTACAATCTGTAGTAAAAGCAAATTGCTAATTGAGCTGGGCTTTATGGTTGCATGAATTTTAATACTCCCCATTTGAATTCATGAAATTTGTTAATCATAACAAATTTCTGGGTGTGCATATTCACATATTTCTTTATCATAAAGTCCTCTGTTATCAAAAGCTTCAAAAGGGTTCTTTCATACACATTTTTAGGTGATTATGCTCACATTCATCGAAGTGCCTGAACCTGTCTGTCAAAAAATATCTGCATGTTTCATTACCTTTATCGCAATTTATTTGCATCTCTGTATTTTCTATATATCTAACAATCGATATCTCTGATGCTTGTTCCAACGAACTCCCTCAAGGGGGTGGCCATGGTAATAGTCTCTCCATAACTAGAGACTTTCAGTTCCACTTCTTAGCCTCTAGCATCTCATCCATAGCAGGCCAGGAGCAGAGCAACTTTATTTTCTTCACTTTCTTTTTGTTTTCTGCCATCCTTTGCCTTCATTCCTTGTTTCATTTTTTATACTTCTATCATTCATCTGTACTGCTGTTTTGTCTTCCAGTTGACTCATTGACAATTTCCCTACAATTTTATTATATACATTCAATATCTCTATCTCTATATTAATTGAAACCTTCCATATCATTCTGTCATAGCCTTCTTCCTTGCTTGACTTGTAAAATGTGCCTGCCATTTTCTATGTGTCCATGTATTCAGCTCCAAAAAAGTCCAGTGTCTTCATCATATGTTCTTTCTGACTGGCAGTTATGCTTCCTTGTCTACTGTCAACGTATTTTATTTCAGGCAAAATATCTTTGTCCACTATACATCTCATTTTGCATATCCTACAGGTGCTAGGAAAACAGTGTTCAACTTTTTGTTTGATCAGTGTGCAAAAATTCTTTTTGTTCTTTGAGATTTTGGTTAGTGTGTATGCTTTCTGTTCCATATGACTAATTGCTTTCTGAATCCATATGATTTTATCACCGTTTGCATTAACCATTTTGTTTATTATATCTTCAATTTTCCATTTTCTATCATATTCAAAACATTTTATAAATTTAGTAATCTCATTACCTCTAACAGAAACACCTAAAGCATTGATAGATTTATTGCTTATATTTGCAGGTTTATCTTAAGTCATTCCTTTCCAGGAAAACATACTTCTTTCTGATTCATTAACAGCTTTGATACTGTTTATAACTTCCATATTTCTGAATCAATTTGACAATGTTGATAGAGAAAAAGGTTCAAAATCATCAAAAACAAATCAACAACACAACACAGGAAAAACTACATGAATGTTTATTTGAATTTTTTTAAATACTTGATCACTGTGATCACTGTTTCCCACATTAGCGAGTTAAAGTCAGAAACAGATGAAGAAAGCCTGCATTCACTCACATCCATTCTCTAGCATTCATGAGTAAAGCACCAAAACCACAGCTCCCAATCCACAACCAGGCCCCATAAACCCTTCCATGCTTTACTCCACCCACTTCATATGCTCTGGCTCAGTCCAATGATAGCAAGCCTTTCACTTGAAGGCATTTTTAGGCAAAGATCAATCAAAATCTTTTACATTCCATCCTTAAATCTCAAATTTGGTTTCCCCATCTTTTACACTCATCTCTAAATCTCCAATTTGGTTTTCCCATTCTCCTTGTTCCCTCTACTTCTGAATTATAAATCCTCTTTGTCAACCTTTCCTCACTCATTCTCTCCCCATGTTCAAACCATTTCAACACACTCTCTTCAGCTCTCTTAACCACATACTTTTACGACCACAACCCCCTCCTACCCTTTTAGTACTTGATCAGACCACCTCAAACCACATATTGTCCTCATTTCCAGCATATCCATCCTCCTCTGCACAGCCTTATCAGTAGCCTACACCTAGCATCCAGATAATATTGTTGGGAATACCATATCTTCAAACATATCCATTTTTGCCTTCCCAAATACAATCTTTCTTTCCACCCATTCTTCAGTGCTACCAGAACCTTCTCTGCCCTCACCCATCCTTTAAGTCAGTTTCCATGGTTCCATCTGCTGCAATGTCCACTCCCAGGTATCTAAAACAATTTACCTCATAATTTTCTCCATTCAAACTTACACCCTAACTAACCTATCTCCCAACCCTTCTAAACCTAATAACATTGCTTTTATTCACATTCACTCTCAACTTCCTCCTCTCACAATCATCAACTTCTAAGTTTCTCACTTGAATCTGCTACCACTGCCGTATCATCAGCAAACAACAACCAACTCACTTCTCAGGCCTGCTCATCCTCCAAGACTGTATATTCACCCCTCTCTCCAAGACTTGTCACCCCATTCATGAAAAAATCAAACATCCAGGGTGATATCACACACCCCTTATCTCTCCCTGTTCGTACACACACCTAACACCCTTGATAATAACTTCTCTGCTTCTAGCAGCTGTCCTCCTACACTGTATATTCTTAAGACATTCCTCAAGACATCTCTATCAACTCTATCTTAAGCTTTCTCCAGATCCATAACTGCCACATACAAATCCATCTGTTTCTCTGAGTATTTCTCACACACATTCTTTTAAGTAAACACCTGATCCACACATCCTCTACCACTTCAGATACCACGCACTGCTCTTCTCCAAGCTGATGCACTATACATGCCTTCACCCTCTTTATCACTATCCTCCCATGCAACTTACCAAGTGCACTCAACAAACATAGCTCTGTAGTTTGAATATTTACCTTTATCCCACCAATCTTTATACAATGGCACAATACAAGCATTCTGTCAGCCCTCAAGCACCTCACCATGACTAATACATACAATGAAAATTGTAACTAGTCAATCAACAACACAGTCATGACATTTCTTAGGAGAATCAAATGCAATCCCATCCACTCCAGCCTCCTTGCCACAGTTAATATTAAGTAGGGTTTTCAAGAACTTTTCTCCCTTTTCCACAGATACATTTGATGTGTGGAAAGAGAAGGTTGTGCCTGAGGATCAAATGAAAGTTATTATTGTTCCTTTAATCAAAGGAAAAGGTGCTGTATGTAGCAATTATAGAGGAATAAGTCTATTAAGTGTGACAAAAAGTGTACGCAAGAGTGTTGACTGATAAGATTGACAAAAGTGACTGACTGCACAAGAAGTGAAGAGAAAGGGGGCTTTAAGAAAGGTAGGGCATGTGTGGATCAGATTTTGAGGTGGAAATGACAATGGTAAAGTATCTAGTCAAAGGAAAGAAGCTGGATGCAGCTTTCATGGATAAAGAGTAAGACAGAGGTGAATGGAATGCTTTATGGAATATATTAAGGATATAAGGGGATGGGGACAAATGTTGGATGGTGTGAAAACCTTCTACAGAGCAGCAAATGCATGTGCAAGAGTGGATGGAGAGTTTAGTGAAAGTTTTTGCATACATGTGGGTGTAAGGCAGGGCTGTATGATGTCACTACCTTTTTTAACATGGAAATTAAGTGAAAGCAAAACTATAGAGAGGGGGTGGAGAGATGAAGTGGGGTGGCGAGGTATGGTGACCAGTGACAAACCTGTTTATGGATGATACTTTGCTGACAATGAAAAGGAAGTGCACAAAGTTGTAAATGTGTTTCATGATAAGTGTAAGCAAAGGAGATTGAAGGTAATGAGAGCAAAAATAAAGTAATGGTGTCTGAAAGGAAACATAATGAAAATGCAGATTTTGCAAAACCCTATATCGTGGAAGAAGAAAGTGTACTAAATTGTTATAGATAAGGGAAACAAAGACTGGAAGAGAACTTAAGTATTTAGGAGCTATTTTGGGTAATTTTGTTGAGATGGAAGGAGAGATAAGGGAAAGAGTAGTATACAGTAAAGGAGTCATTGGATCCCTTAACAGAATAATGAAGGTTGGAGGTTTAAGTATGGAAGTGAGGAAAGGATTAAAGGACAGTAGTCCTTCCAACTGTGACCTGTGCAGTAGAAACATGAACATGGAGTGAATCACAGAGGTTAAGAATCCAGTCAGTGGAAATGGGCGGTTTGAGAGGAGCATGTGATATGACGAGATGGAATGAAGAAAGATATGAGGAGGTGTATGAGAGATGTGGTATGCCAGAGAATACAAAGGGAATGAACTGTGAAGTGGGTTTAGCATAATACTTTGAGGTGGTTTGGGCATATAGAAAGAATGCAAGATGGGGAGTTTACAAGGAGAGTGTATAATAGTACAATTAAAGGGGTTGGTGTGATGGGAAGACCACCTAAGACACAGAGAAATACAGTGGAAGAATACTGGAGGGAGACAAATGATGGATGAATGCATGAAGTGGTGTATACGAGGGAGAATTGTAAAGGTAGGGATAAGTGGAGACACTTATGCTGTGGCCACCCCTGTGATGGGAGTTCCTGGAAGGAATGGGCATCAGAGCTATGAATATATATATATACATATATAAATATATATATATATATATATATATATATATATATATATATATATATATATATATATATATATATATATATATATATATATTTATTATTTATTTATTTTGCTTTGTCGCTGTCTCCCACGTTTGCGAGGTAGCGCAAGGAAACAGACAAAAGAAATGGCCCAACCCACCCCCATACACAATGTATACACACACACATGTCCACACACGCAAATATACATACCTATACATCTCAATGTACACATATATATACATACACAGACACATACATATATACCCATGCACACAATTCACACTGTCTGCCCCCATTCACTCCCAACGCCACTTCGCCACACATGGAATACCATCCCCTCCCCTTCATGTGTGCGAGGTAGCACTAGGAAAAGACAACAAAGGCCCCATTCGTTCACACTCAGTCTCTAGCTGCCATGCAATAATGCCCGAAACCACAGCTCCCTTTCCACATCCAGGCCCCACACAACTTTCCATGGTTTACCCCAGACGCTTCACATGCCCTGATTCAATCCACTGACAACACGTCAACCCCGGTATACCACATCGATCCAATTCACTCTATTCCTTGCCCTCCTTTCACCCTCCTGCATGTTCAGGCCCCGATCACACAAAATCTTTTTCACTCCATCTTTCCACCTCCAATTTGGTCTCCCACTTCTCCTCGTTCCCTCCACCTCCGACACATATATCCTTTTGGTCAATCTTTCCTCACTCATTCTCTCCATGTGCCCAAACCATTTCAAAACACCGTCTTCTGCTCTCTCAACCAAGCTCTTTTTATTTCCACACATCTCTCTTACCCTTACATTACTTACTCGATCAAACCACCTCACACCACACATTGTCCTCAAACATCTCATATATATATATATATATATATATATATATATATATATATATATATATATATACGTACATATATATTATATTATTTTTTATTATACTTTGTCGCTGTCTCCCGCGTTTGCGAGGTAGCGCAAGGAAACAGACGAAAGAAATGGCCCAACCCCCCCCATACACATGTATATACATACGTCCACACACGCAAATATACATACCTACACAGCTTTCCATGGTTTACCCCAGACGCTTCACATGCCTTGATTCAATCCACTGACAGCACGTCAACCCCGGTATACCACATCGCTCCAATTCACTCTATTCCTTGCCCTCCTTTCACCCTCCTGCATGTTCAGGCCCCGATCACACAAAATCTTTTTCACTCCATCTTTCCACCTCCAATTTGGTCTCCCTCTTCTCCTTGTTCCCTCCACCTCTGACACATATATCCTCTTGGTCAATCTTTCCTCACTCATCCTCTCCATGTGCCCAAACCACTTCAAAACACCCTCTTCTGCTCTCTCAACCACGCTCTTTTTATTTCCACACATCTCTCTTACCCTTACGTTACTCACTCGATCAAACCACCTCACACCACACATTGTCCTCAAACATCTCATTTCCAGCACATCCATCCTCCTGCGCACAACTCTATCCATAGCCCACGCCTCGCAACCATACAACATTGTTGGAACCACTATTCCTTCAAACATACCCATTTTTGCTTTCCGAGATAATGTTCTCGACTTCCACACATTCTTCAAGGCCCCCAGAATTTTTGCCCCCTCCCCCACCCTATGATCCACTTCCGCTTCCATGGTTCCATCCGCTGCCAGATCCACTCCCAGATATCTAAAACACTTCACTTCCTCCAGTTTTTCTCCATTCAAACTCACCTCCCAATTGACTTGACCCTCAACCCTACTGTACCTAATAACCTTGCTCTTATTCACATTTACTCTTAACTTTCTTCTTCCACACACTTTACCAAACTCAGTCACCAGCTTCTGCAGTTTCTCACATGAATCAGCCACCAGCGCTGTATCATCAGCGAACAACAACTGACTCACTTCCCAAGCTCTCTCATCCCCAACAGACTTCATACTTGCCCCTCTTTCCAAAACTCTTGCATTTACCTCCCTAACAACCCCATCCATAAACAAATTAAACAACCATGGAGACATCACACACCCCTGCCGCAAACCTACATTCACTGAGAACCAATCACTTTCCTCTCTTCCTACACGTACACATGCCTTACATCCTCGATAAAAACTTTTCACTGCTTCTAACAACTTGCCTCCCACACCATATATTCTTAATACCTTCCACAGAGCATCTCTATCAACTCTATCATATGCCTTCTCCAGATCCATAAATGCTACATACAAATCCATTTGCTTTTCTAAGTATTTCTCACATACATTCTTCAAAGCAAACACCTGATCCACACATCCTCTACCACTTCTGAAACCACACTGCTCTTCCCCAATCTCATGCTCTGTACATGCCTTCACCCTCTCAATCAATACCCTCCCATATAATTTACCAGGAATACTCAACAAACTTATACCTCTGTAATTTGAGAACTCACTCTTATCCCCTTTGCCTTTGTACAATGGCACTATGCACGCATTCCGCCAATCCTCAGGCACCTCACCATGAGTCATACATACACTGAATAACCTTACCAACCAGTCAACAATACAGTCACCCCCTTTTTTAATAAATTCCACTGCAATACATCCAAACCTGCTGCCTTGCCGGCTTTCATCTTCCGCAAAGCTTTCACTACCTCTTCTCTGTTTACCAAATCATTTTCCCTAACCCTCTCACTTTGCACACCACCTTGACCAAAACGCCCTATATCTGCCACTCTATCATCAAACACATTCAACAAACCTATATCCGGGTTATAGTGATGGGTGATTTGAATGCAAAGGTGAGTAATGTGGCAGTTGAGGGAATAATTGGTATACATGGGGTGTTCA
The DNA here is from genome assembly GCF_036320965.1 of Panulirus ornatus. NCBI lineage: Eukaryota > Metazoa > Arthropoda > Malacostraca > Decapoda > Palinuridae > Panulirus > Panulirus ornatus. The sequence goes on along the minus strand of NC_092252.1, from coordinate 20,649,188 downwards.
GTGTTGTAAATGGAAATGGTGAAGAGCTTGTAGATTTATGTGCTGAAAAAGGACTGATGATTGGGAATACCTGGTTTAAAAAGCGAGATATACATAAGTATACTTATGTAAGTAGGAGAGATGGCCAGAGAGCATTATTGGATTACGTGTTAATTGACAGGCGTGCGAAAGAGAGACTTTTGGATGTTAATGTGCTGAGAGGTGCAACTGGAGGGATGTCTGATCATTATCTTGTGGAGGCTAAGGTGAAGATTTGTATGGGTTTTCAGAAAAGAAGAGTGAATGTTGGGGTGAAGAGGATGGTGAGAGTAAGTGAGCTTGAGAAGGAGACCTGTGTGAGGAAGTACCAGGAGAGACTGAGTACAGAATATATATATATATATATATATATATATATATATATATATATATATATATATATTTTTTTTTTTTGCTTTGTCACTGTCTCCCGCGTTTGCGAGGTAGCGCAAGGAAACAGACAAAAGAAATGGCCCAACCCACCCCCATACACATGTATATACATACGTCCACACACGCAAATATACATACCTACACAGCTTTCCATGGTTTACCCCAGACGCTTCACATGCCTTGATTCAATCCACTGACAGCACGTCAACCCCGGTATACCACATCGCTCCAATTCACTCTATTCCTTGCCCTCCTTTCACCCTCCTGCATGTTCAGGCCCCGATCACACAAAATCTTTTTCACTCCATCTTTCCACCTCCAATTTGGTCTCCCTCTTCTCCTCGTTCCCTCCACCTCCGACACATATATTCTCTTGGTCAATCTTTCCTCACTCATTCTCTCCATGTGCCCGAACCATTTCAAAACACCCTCTTCTGCTCTCTCAACCACGCTCTTTTTATTTCCACACATCTCTCTTACCCTTACGTTACTTACTCGATCAAACCACCTCACACCACATATTGTCCTCAAACATCTCATTTCCAGCACATCCATCCTCCTGCGCACAACTCTATCCATAGCCCACGTCTCGCAACCATACAACATTGTTGGAACCACTATTCCTTCAAACATACCCATTTTTGCTTTCCGAGATAATGTTCTCGACTTCCACACATTCTTCAAGGCTCCCAGAATTTTCGCCCCCTCCCCCACCCTATGATCCACTTCCGCTTCCATGGTTCCATCCGCTGCCAGATCCACTTCCAGATATCTAAAACACTTCACTTCCTCCAGTTTTTCTCCATTCAAACTCACCTTCCAATTGACTTGACCCTCAACCCTACTGTACCTAATAACCTTGCTCTTATTCACATTTACTCTTAACTTTCTTCTTTCACACACTTTACCAAACTCAGTCACCAGCTTCTGCAGTTTCTCACATGAATCAGCCACCAGTGCTGTATCATCAGCGAACAACAACTGACTCACTTCCCAAGCTCTCTCATCCACAACAGACTTCATACTTGCCCCTCTTTCCAAAACTCTTGCATTCACCTCCCTAACAACCCCATCCATAAACAAATTAAACAACCATGGAGACATCACACACCCCTGCCACAAACCTACATTCACTGAGAACCAATCACTTTCCTCTCTTCCTACACGTACACATGCCTTACATCCTCGATAAAAACTTTTCACTGCTTCTAACAACTTTCCTCCCACACCATATATTCTTAATACCTTCCACAGAGCATCTCTATCAACTCTATCATATGCCTTCTCCAGATCCATAAATGCTACATACAAATCCATTTGCTTTTCTAAGTATTTCTCACATACATTCTTCAAAGCAAACACCTGATCCACACATCCTCTACCACTTCTGAAACCACACTGCTCTTCCCCAATCTCATGCTCTGTACATGCCTTCACCCTCTCAATCAATACCCTCCCATATAATTTACCAGGAATACTCAACAAACTTATACCTCTGTAATTTGAGCACTCACTCTTATCCCCTTTGCCTTTGTACAATGGCACTATGCACGCATTCCGCCAATCCTCAGGCACCTCACCATGAGTCATACATACATTAAATAACCTTACCAACCAGTCAACAATACAGTCACCCCCTTTTTTAATAAATTCCACTGCAATACCATCCAAACCTGCTGCCTTGCCGGCTTTCATCTTCCGCAAAGCTTTTACTACCTCTTCTCTGTTTACCAAATCATTTTCCCTAACCCTCTCACTTTGCACACCACCTCGACCAAAACACCCTATATCTGCCACTCTATCATCAAACACATTCAACAAACCTTCAAAATACTCACTCCATCTCCTTCTCACATCACCACTACTTGTTATCACCTCCCCATTTGCGCCCTTCACTGAAGTTCCCATTTGCTCCCTTGTCTTACGCACTTTATTTAACTCCTTCCAGAACATCTTTTTATTCTCCCTAAAATTTAATGATACTCTCTCACCCCAACTCTCATTTGCCCTTTTTTTCACCTCTTGCACCTTTCTCTTGACCTCCTGTCTCTTTCTTTTATATATCTCCCACTCAATTGCATTTTTTCCCTGCAAAAATCGTCCAAATGCCTCTCTCTTCTCTTTCACTTCTTCATCCCACCACTCACTACCCTTTCTAATCAACCCATCTCCCACTCTTCTCATGCCACAAGCATCTTTTGCGCAATCCATCACTGATTCCCTAAATACATCCCATTCCTCCCCCACTCCCCTTACTTCCATTGTTCTCACCTTTTTCCATTCTGTACTCAGTCTCTCCTGGTACTTCCTCACACAAGTCTCCTTCCCATATATATATATATATATATATATATATAGAGAGAGAGAGAGAGAGAGAGAGAGAGAGAGAGAGAGAGAGAGAGAGAGAGAGAGAGAGAGAGAGAGAGAGAGAGAGAATGTTCTTATTTTTCTCATTTTCTGCAATCTATTAACTTTCCAAAACATCTTATTCTCCCTAAAGTTTACTAATACTTGCTCACTCTCATTTACTCTCTTTTTCAAACCCTGTACCTTCCTCTTGATATCCTGCCACTTTTCCTTATATATTGTGGACCACTATCCAAATGCCTCTCTTTTCTCTTTCACTAGCAACTATATTCCTTCATCCCACCACTCACTACCATTCCTAATCTGCCTACCTCCTACCTCTTGCATTACATGTATCTCTCACACATAACAACACTGCTTCCCAAAATACCTCCCATTCCTCACCTACTCCCCTAGCTTCATTTACTCTCACCTTTTGCCATTCTACACTCCCATGATAGATATTTCACTTGAGAATATCGGCTCAGTAAATGTTCCTCTCTTTTGATACTAAATGTGTAGAGAAGTGGACCACATCCAGTGCATGTTGTACTGATGTAAGAAACTCTTGGAGCCCTTGATACATATTTCACTTAAGAATATCTGCTCGGTAAATAATTATAAATCACTGTAATTGGAAGCTTCTTAAAGGGTAGGGAGATAACTTTTATGGGATGCAAATTGACTAGTGGGTGAGTTTTCACTGAGCACAAATTACTTTCATAATTTTCTATATTAAAAGTTCTAATGAAGAATAAGGGTACACTGAAAATTTGGTATTTACCTGGAATACTGTAAAATCAAAGCCAGAAAAAGAAAAAAACAAAACATATTATTGCCAAATGAGCAAAGGGTGATGGTTGCCAAGTGCCTGATAAGAGATGACACATGCTTACTGGGTATGATCTTTGTTGTCAAAAAGGAAAGTACTTTTATGGTATTGTGTTACTCTGTGAGAAGGATCTTTACCTTGTTACTGAGATGTACTAAGAATGGACGTAATTTTGTAGTGATTGCACTAAATATCTATCAATGATCCACGCTTACTTATTCTTAATATAAATGAGACTCCTCCCTAAACCAGCATGTTTCTAACTGAAGTATTTTTGAAGTAATAATCTCAATGGCTTAATGACCTAGCAGTTGCGAGTAAGTAGCCAGGTGCGGAGCAACCAAATACTCAGCTTCAATGTTATTCAAAGATAAGTTCTGATGATCTTCAGATATACAGTAAGCAACAGGATTATAGATTTGATGTGTGAGCTGTTAACATCACTGTTTACACAAAATGCTGTACTTCTTACACTTCAAACTATTATTAGCTGTACGTACTGTAATATCCTATCCCTGGGGATAGGGGAGAAAGGATACTTCTCATGCATTCCCCACGTGTCGTAGAAGGTGGCTAAAGGGGATGGGAGCGGGGGGATAGAAACCCTACCCTACTTGTATTATAACTTTCTAAAAGGGGAAACAGAAGGAGTCATGCGGGGAATGCTCATCTTCCTTGAAGGCTCAGATTGGGGTGTCTAAATATATGTGGATGTAACCAAGATGAGAAAAAAGGAAAGATAGGTAGTATGTTTGAGGAAAGGAACCTGTATCTTTTGGCTCTGAGTGAAATGAAGCTCAAGGGTAAAGGGGAAGAGTGGTTTGGGAAAGTTTTGGGAGTAAAGTCAGGGGCTAGTGAGAGGACAAAAGCAAGGGAAGGAGTAGCACTACTCCTGAAACAGGAGTGGTGGGAGTAGGTGATAGTGTAAGAAAGTAAACTCTAGATTGATATGGGTAAAACTGAAAGTGGATGGAGAGAGATGGGTGATCACTGGTGCCTATGCAACTGGGCATGAGAAGAAAGATCATGAGAGGCAAGTGTTTTGGAAGTAGCTCAGTGAGTGTCTTAGTAGTTTTGATGCACGAGACCGGGTTATAGTAATGGGTGATTTGAATGCAAAGGTGAGTAATGTGGCAGTTGAGGGAATAACTGGTGTACATGGGGTGTTCAGTGTTGTAAATGGAAATGGTGAAGAGCTTGTAGATTTGTATGCTTGAAAAGGACTGGTGATTGGAAATACCTGGTTTAAAAAGAGAGATATACATAACTATACATATGTAAGTAGGAGAGATGGCCAGAGAGCATTACTGGATTACGTGTTAATTGAGAGGCGTGCGAAAGAGAAACTTTTGGATGTTAATGTGCTGAGAGGTGCAACTGGAGGGATGTCACCTCTTGTAGAGGCAAAGGTGAAGATTTGTAGAGGTTGTCAGAAAAAAAAGTGAGAATGTTGGGGTGAAGAGAGTGATGAGAGTAAGTGAGCTTGGGAGGGAGACTTGTGTGAGGAAGTACCAGAAGAGACTGAGTGCAGAATGGAAAAAGTGAGAGCTAAGGACGTAAGGGGAGAGGGGGAGGAATGGGATGGATTTAGGGAAGCAGTGATGGCTTGCGCACAAGATGCTTTTGGCATGAGAAGCATGGGAGGTAGGCAGATTAGAAAGGGCAGTGAGAGGTGGGATGAAGAAGTGAGATTATTAGTGAAAGAGAAGAGAGAGGCAGGAGGTCAAGAGAAAGGTGCAAGAGGTGAAAAAGAGGGCAAATGAGAGATGGGATGAGAGAGTATCATTAAATTTCAGGGAGAATAAAAAGATGTTTTGGAAAGAGGTAAATAAAGTGCATAAGACAAGAGAACAAATGGGAACATTGGTGAAAGGGGCTAATGGGGAGGTAATAACAAGTAGTGGTGATTTGAGAAGGAGCTGGAGTGAGTATTTTGAAGGTTTGTCGAAAGTTTTAGATGATGGAGTGGCAGATATAGGGTGCTTTGGTCAAAGTGGTGTGCAAAGTGAAAGGGTTAGGGAGAATGATTTGGTATACAGAAAAGAGGTAGTAGAAGCTTTGCGGAAGATGAAAGCCGGCAAGGCGGTGGGGTTGGATGGTATTGCAGTGGAATTTAATAAAAAAGGGGGTGACTGTGTTACTGACTAGTTGGTAAGGATATTTAATGTATGTATGGCTCATGATGAGGTGCCTGAGGAGTGGCAGAATGCATGCATAGTGCCACTGTACAAAGGAAAGGGGATAAATGAGAGTGCTCAAATTACAGAGGTATAAGTCTGTTGAGTATTTCTGAGAAACTATATGGGAGGGTATTGATTGAGAGGGTGAAGGCATGTACAGAGCATCAGATTGGGGAAGAGCAGTGTGGTTTCAGAAGTGGTATAGGATGTGTGGATCAGGTGTCTGCTTTGAAGAATATATGTAAGAAATACTTAGAAAAACAAATGGATTTGTATGTAGCATTTATGGATCTGGAGAAGGCACATGGTAGAGTTGACAGAGATGCTCGATGGAAGGTATTAAGAATATATGGTGTGGGAGGCAAGTAGCCAGAAGCAGTGAAAAGTTTTTATTGAAATTGTAAGGCATTTGTACAAGTAGGAAGACAGGAAAGTGATTGGTTCTCAGTGAATGTCCGTTTGCAGCAGGGGTGTGTGATGTATCCATGGGTGTTTAATTTGTTTATGGATGGGGTTGTTAGGGAGGTGAATGCAAGAGTTTTGGAGAGAGGGGCAAGTATGCAGTCTGTTGTGGATGAGACGGCTTGGGAAGTGAGTCAGTTGTTGTTCGCTGATGATACCGTGCTGGTGGCTGATTCGGCTGAGAAACTGCAGAAGCTGGTGACTGAGTTTGGTAAAGCGTGTGAAAGAAGAAAGCTGAGAGTAAATGTGAATAAGAGCAAGGTTATAAGGTAAAGTAGGGTTGAGGGACAAGTCAATTGGGAGGTAAGTTTGAATGGAGAAAAACTGGAGGAAGTGAAGAAATTTTAGATATCTGGGAGTCGATTTGGCAGCGGATGGAACCATGGAAGTGGAAGTGAGTCACAGGGTGGGGGAGGGGGCGAAAATTCTGGGAGCGTTGAAAAATGTGTGGAAGGCGAGAACATTATCTTGGAAAGCAAAAATGGGTATGTTTGAAGGAATAGTGGTTCCAACAATAGTATATGGTTGCAACGTGTGGGCTATAGATAGAGTTGTGCAGATGAGGGTGGATGTGTTGGAAATGAGATGTTTGAGGACAATATGTGGTGTGGGGTGGTTTGATCGAGTAAGTAATAATAGGGTAAGAGAGATGTGTGGTAACAAAAGGAGTGTGATTGAGAGAGTAGAAGAGGGTGTTTTGAAATGGTTTGGTAATATGGAGAGAATGAGTGAGGAAAGATTGACAAAGAGGATATATGTGTCAGAGGTGGAGGGAACGAGAAGTGGGAGACCAAATTGGAGGTGGAAGGATGGAGTGAAAAAGATTTTGAGCGATTGGGGCCTGAACATGAAGGAGGGTGAAAGGCGTGCAAGGAATAGAGTGAATTGGAACAATGTGGTATACCAGAGTCAAAATGCTGTCAATGGATTGAACCAGGGCATGTGAAGCATCTAGGGTAAACCATGGAAAGTTTTGTGGGGCCTGGATGTGGAAAGGGAGCTGTGGTTTCGGTGTATTATACATGATAGCTAGAGACTGAGTAAGAATGAATGTGGCCTTTGTTGTCTTAAACTAGCGCTACCTCGCATGCATGCAGGGAGAGGGGGTTGTCAATTCATGTGTGGTGAGGTGGCAACAGGAATGAATTAAAGCAGAAAGTATGAATTATGTATATGTGTATATATTTATAAGTCTGTGTGTGTATATGTATGAATACATTGAAATGTATAGGTATGTATATGTGCATGTGTGGACATGTATGTATATACATGTATATGTGGGTGGGTTGGGCTATTCTTTCGTCTGTTTCCCTGTGCTATCTCGCTAACATGGGAGACAGCAACAAAGTATTATAAAATAGATATACTGTAATTTTCCAATACTTACCTTTTTTGTATCTATTCTAAACAATATTATGTGGTTCAGCTGATATGAGGTGTATTTGATAGTTCCTACCTTGTAAGAGCTGATGTCCAATCTAAGATATGTTGCAAGGATATGCTTTTCTTGGAATGCACTGTCGAAGAACTTAGTTTATAAAACATTCTTCAAGAATTTAGTATTTTGGCTGGGCTTACCTCTGCTTGTGCTGGAGGTCAGAGGTCATAGAGGCAGTCTCTGGGTCAGCTGTAGCATATGATGGTTGACCACCTAGAAGTCGCTGTTTATCTATGTCCTCCTCCATGTGTGAGAATGCATGATCTCCAATGCTCACAGATGACTGAAACTGGGAGGCCAAATCTGCAGAGTCTTCCACATCTGAGGAAATCAAGTACACAAATTAGTTCTGTGAATTATGTGTACAAGCTAAGCACACTTAACCTTTATCCTTGCATTACATATTCCAGGCTTCATCTGATCAAAAAAAAATGCAATTTCCTGTTTTAAGATTCATCTGTTGTTGCATTGAACCAAACATTAAAACTTGAATGCATATTAAACATAATGAACTACAGAGTTAAAAAATCTAACAATAAAACTGGAATCTGAAAATATCAAACATACAAAGCATTGTTTCCAAATTAGGTGAGAAAATTTATAAAATCATTAATAGACATGCATTTTAACTAAATCATTTTAAGGAAAAGTTAATTCAGTGAGTTAATACTATCTGTGTGGGAGAGAGTTTTACACTTAACCCTGTATACATGTACAATATCATTTCTTTATTCCTGTGTATGAATGTATACATACACAACCCACACGAAGCCAAGTACCCATTTACTAACTAGCCCTAAGGGGAGGATGAACACCTGGGTTGGGTGTAGGCTGACTGCCATGCTCAAAATTCGAATCCATGTGGATCTGACCCCAGACTACTTCATAGTGTAATGGTTAACACAAACCACTACATCAAGGAGGTCCATGTGTATGTATATATATATACTTGCTAACTTCCTCCCCCAGGAGCCTCCTCTATCCTTATGAGGCTCCTGCATTACTCATGAAGCTGGCCACATCCAATGGTTGGGACCAAAGGTCATTGATTTTAGTAATGTTGTATACAATGTAAATTCTTTAGTGCTTCTTGATTTAGTTATGTGTGTATGTATTTTGCCAGAGTTACATTTGTTAGAGGGTGGGGAATCTGCAAGTAAAGACTACTGAAATGTGACACAGGGGTTAAGAGTCTCTCTCTCTCTCTCTCTCTCTCTCTCTCTGTATATATAGGGGATAGGGGAGAAAGAATACTTCCCACATCCCTGCGTGTCGTAGAAGGCGACTAAAAGGGGAGGGAGCGGGGGGCTGGAAATCCTCCCCTCTCGTTTTTTTTAATTTTCCAAAAGAAGGAACAGAGAACGAGGCCAGGTGAGGATATTCCCTTAGAGGCCCAGTCCTCTGTTCTTAACGCTACCTTGCTAACGCGGGAAATAGCCAACGGTTTGAAAGAATATATATATATATTTATTTATATTTCGCTTTGTCGCTGTCTCCCGCGTTTGCGAGGTAGCGCAAGGAAACAGACAAAAGAAATGGCACAACCCACCCCCATACACAATATACACACACACACGCCCACACACGCAAATATACATCTCAATGTACACATATATATACATACACAGACACATACATATATACCCATGCACACAATTCACACTGCCTGCCCCTATTCATTCCCATCGCCACCTCGCCACACATGGAATACCATCCCCCTCCCCCCTCATGTGTGCGAGGTAGCACTAGGAAAAGACAACAAAGGCCCCATTCGTTCACACTCAGTCTCCAGCTGTCACGCAATAATGCCCGAAACCACAGCTCCCTTTCCACATCCAGGCCCCACACAACTTTCCATGGTTTACCCCAGACGCTTCACATGCCCTGATTCAATCCACTGACAGCACGTCAACCCCGGTATACCACATCGATCCAATTCACTCTATTTCTTGCCTGCCTTTCACCCTCCTGCATGTTCAGGCCCCGATCACTCAAAATCTTTTTCACTCCATCTTTCCACCTCCAATTTGGTCTCCCACTTCTCCTCGTTCCCTCCACCTCCGACACATATATCCTCTTGGTCAATCTTTCCTCACTCATTCTCTCCATGTGCCCAAACCATTTCAAAACACCCTCTTCTGCTCTCTCAACCACGCTCTTTTTATTTCCACACATCTCTCTTACCCTTACATTACTTACTCGATCAAACCACCTCACACCACACATTATCCTCAAACATCTCATTTCCAGCACATCCACCCTCCTGCACACAACTCTATCCATAGCCCACGCCTCGCAACCATACAACATTGTTGGAACCACTATTCCTTCAAACATACCCATTTTTGCTTTCCGAGATAATGTTCTCGACTTCCACACATTCTTCAAGGCTCCCAGGATTTTCGCCCCCTCCCCCACCCTATGATGCACTTCCGTTTCCATGGTTACATCCGCTGCCAGATCCACTCCCAGATATCTAAAACACTTTACTTCCTCCAGTTTTTCTCCATTCAAACTTACCTCCCAATTGACATGACCCTCAACCCTACTGTACCTAATTACCTTGCTCTTATTCACATTTACTCTTAACTTTCTTCTTTCACACTCTTTACCAAACTCAGTCACCAGCTTCTGCAGTTTCTCACATGAATCAGCCACCAGCGCTGTATCATCAGCGAACAACAACTGACTCACCTCTCAAGCTCTCTCATCCACAACAGACTTCATACTTGCCCCTCTTTCCAAAACTCTTGCATTCACCTCCCTAACAACCCCATCCATAAAGAAATTAAACAACCATGGAGACATCACACACGCCTGCCGCAAAACTACATTCACTGAGAACCAATCATGATGGGAATGAATAAAGGCAGACAGTGTGAATTGTGTGCATGGGTATATATGTATGTGTCTGTGTGTGTATATATGTGTGTACATTGAGATGTATAGGTATGTATATTTGCGTGTGTGGACGTGTATGTATATACATTGTGTATGTGGGTGGGTTGGGCCATTCTTTCGTCTGTTTCCTTGCGCTACCACTTCTACAACCACACTGCTCTTCCCCAATCTGATGCTCTGTACATGCCTTCACCCTCTCAATCAATACCCTCCCATATAGTTTCCCAGGAATACTCAACAAACTTATACCTCTTTAATTTGAGCACTCACCTTTGTCCCCTTCGCCTTTGTACAATGGCACTATGCAAGCATTACGCCAATCCTCATTCACCTCACCATGAGTCATACATACTTTAAATAACCTCACCAACCAGTCAACAATACAGTCACACCCTTTTTTAATAAATTCCACTGCAATACCATCCATACCCGCTGCCTTGCCGGCTTTCTTCTTCTGCAAAGCTTTTACTACCTCTTCTCTGTTTACCAAATCATTTTCCCTAACCCTCTCACTTTGCACCCTCGACCAAAACACCCAATGTCTGTCACTCTATCATCAAACACATTCAACAAACCTTCAAAATACTCACTCCATCTCCTTCTCACATCACCACTACTTGTTATCATCTCCCCATTAGCCCCCTTCACTGAAGTTACCATTTGTTCCCTTGTCTTAAGTACTTTATTTACCTCCTTCCAAAACATCTTTTTATTCTCTATAAAATCTAATGATACTCTCTCACCCCAACTCTCATTTGCCCTCTTTTTCACCTCTTGCACCTTTCTCTTGACCTCCTGCCACTTTCTTTTATACATCTCCCACTCATTTGCATTATTTCCCTGCAAAAATTGTCCAAATGCCTCTCTCTTCTCTTTCACTAATAATCTTACTTCTTCATCCCACCACTCACTACCCTTTCTAATCAACCCACCTCCCACGTTTTCATGCCACAAGCATCTTTTGCGCAAGCCATCACTGCTTCCCTAAATACATCCCACTCCTCCTTCATTCCCCTTACCTCCTTTGTTCTCACCTTTTTCCATTTTGTACTCAGTCTCTTCTGGTACTTCCTCACACAAGTCTCCTTCCCAAGCTCACTTACTCTCACCACTCTGTTCACCCCAACATTCTCTCTTCTTTTCTGAAAACCCCTACAAATCTTCACCTTCGCCTCCACAAGATAATGATCAGAAATCCATGCAGTTGCACCTCTCAGCACATTAACATCCAAAAGTCTCTCTTTTGCACGCCTATCAATTAACACATAATCCAATAACACTCTCTGGCCATCTCACCTACTTACATATGTATACTTAGGTATATCTCTCTTTTTAAACCAGGTATTCCCAATCACCAGTCCTTTTTCAGCACATAAATCTACAAGCTCTTCACCATTTCAATTTACAACACTGAACACCCCATGTATACCAATTATTCCCTCAAATGCCACATTACTCACCTTTGCATTCAAATCACCATCACTATAACCCAGTCTCATGCATCAAAATTACTAACACACTCATTCAGCTGCTCCCAAAACACTTGCCTCTCATGATCTTTCTTCTCAAGCCCAGGTGCATATGCACCAATAATCACCCATCTCTCTCGATCAACTTTCAGTTTTACCCATATCAATCTAGAGTTTACTTTCTTACACTCTATCACGTACTCCTACCACTCCTGTCTCAGGAGTAGTGCTACTCCTTCCCTTGCTCTTGTCCTCTCATTAACCTCTGACTTTACTCCCAAGACATTTCCCAAACCACTCTTCCCCTTTACCCTTGAGCTTTGTTTCACTCAGAGCCAAAACATCCAGGTTCCTTTCCTCAAACATACTACCTATCTCTTCTTTTTTCTCATCTTGGTTACATCCACACACATTCAGACACCCCAAGCTGAGCCTTCGAGGAGGATGAGCACTCCCCACGTGACTCCTTCTTCTGTTTCCCCTTTTAGAAAGTTAAAATAAAAGGAGGGGAGTGTTTCTAGCCCCCCACTCCTGTCCCCTTTAGTTGCCTTCTACGACACGTGAGGAATGCGTGGGAAGTACTCTTTCTCCCCTATACCCAGGGAATGAATAAAGGCAGACAGTATGAATTATGTAAATGTGTATATATACATATGTCTGTGTGTGTACATATATGTAAAGATTGAGATGTATAGGTATGTATATTTGTGTGTGTGGACTTTGTGTATATACATGTGTATGTGGGTGGATTGGGCCATTCTTTCATCTGTTTCCTTGCCCTACCTCGCTAACGTGGGAGACACCGACAAAGCAGAATAAATAAATAAATAATATATATTTATTTTCCTTTCTCGCTGTCTCCCGCATTAGCGAGGTAGCGCAAACAAACAGACGAAAGAATGGCCCAACCCACCCACATACACATGTATATACATACACGTCCACACACGCAAATATACATACCTATACATCTCAATGTACACATATATATACACACACACAGACATACACATATATACACAAGTACATAATTCATACTGTCTGCCTTTATTTATTCCCATCGCCACCTCGCCACACATGGAATAACAACCCCCTCCCCCCTCATGTGAGTGAGGTAGCGCTAGGAAACAACAACAAAGGCCCCATTCGTTCACATTCAGTCTCTAGTTGTCATGTAATAATGCACCGAAACCACATCTCCCTTTCCACATCCAGGCCCCACACAACTTTCCATGGTTTACCCCAGACGCTTCACATGCCCTGGTTCAATCCACTGACAGCACGTCGACCCCGGTATACCACATTGTTCCAATTCACTCTATTTCTTGCACGCCTTTCATCCTCTGCATGTTCAGGCCCCGATCACTCAAAATCTTTTTCACTACATCTTTCCACCTCCAATTTGGTCTCCCACTTCTCCTTGTTCCCTGCACCTCCGACACATATATCCTCTTGGTCAATCTTTCCTCACTCATTCTCTCCATGTGCCCAAACCATTTCAAAACACCCTCTTCTGCTCTCTCAACCACGCTCTTTTTATTTCCACACATCTCTCTTACCCTTACATTACTTACTCGATCAAACCACCTCACACCACACATTATCCTCAAACATCTCATTTCCAGCACATCCACCCTCCTGCACACAACTCTATCCATAGCCCACGCCTCGCAACCATACAACATTGTTGGAACCACTATTCCTTCAAACATACCCATTTTTGCTTTCCGAGATAATGTTCTCGACTTCCACACATTCTTCAAGGCTCCCAGGATTTTCGCCCCCTCCCCCACCCTATGATGCACTTCCGTTTCCATGGTTACATCCGCTGCCAGATCCACTCCCAGATATCTAAAACACTTTACTTCCTCCAGTTTTTCTCCATTCAAACTTACCTCCCAATTGACATGACCCTCAACCCTACTGTACCTAATTACCTTGCTCTTATTCACATTTACTCTTAACTTTCTTCTTTCACACTCTTTACCAAACTCAGTCACCAGCTTCTGCAGTTTCTCACATGAATCAGCCACCAGCGCTGTATCATCAGCGAACAACAACTGACTCACCTCTCAAGCTCTCTCATCCACAACAGACTTCATACTTGCCCCTCTTTCCAAAACTCTTGCATTCACCTCCCTAACAACCCCATCCATAAAGAAATTAAACAACCATGGAGACATCACACACGCCTGCCGCAAAACTACATTCACTGAGAACCAATCATGATGGGAATGAATAAAGGCAGACAGTGTGAATTGTGTGCATGGGTATATATGTATGTGTCTGTGTGTGTATATATGTGTGTACATTGAGATGTATAGGTATGTATATTTGCGTGTGTGGACGTGTATGTATATACATTGTGTATGTGGGTGGGTTGGGCCATTCTTTCGTCTGTTTCCTTGCGCTACCACTTCTACAACCACACTGCTCTTCCCCAATCTGATGCTCTGTACATGCCTTCACCCTCTCAATCAATACCCTCCCATATAGTTTCCCAGGAATACTCAACAAACTTATACCTCTTTAATTTGAGCACTCACCTTTGTCCCCTTCGCCTTTGTACAATGGCACTATGCAAGCATTACGCCAATCCTCATTCACCTCACCATGAGTCATACATACTTTAAATAACCTCACCAACCAGTCAACAATACAGTCACACCCTTTTTTAATAAATTCCACTGCAATACCATCCATACCCGCTGCCTTGCCGGCTTTCTTCTTCTGCAAAGCTTTTACTACCTCTTCTCTGTTTACCAAATCATTTTCCCTAACCCTCTCACTTTGCACCCTCGACCAAAACACCCAATGTCTGTCACTCTATCATCAAACACATTCAACAAACCTTCAAAATACTCACTCCATCTCCTTCTCACATCACCACTACTTGTTATCATCTCCCCATTAGCCCCCTTCACTGAAGTTACCATTTGTTCCCTTGTCTTAAGTACTTTATTTACCTCCTTCCAAAACATCTTTTTATTCTCTATAAAATCTAATGATACTCTCTCACCCCAACTCTCATTTGCCCTCTTTTTCACCTCTTGCACCTTTCTCTTGACCTCCTGCCACTTTCTTTTATACATCTCCCACTCATTTGCATTATTTCCCTGCAAAAATTGTCCAAATGCCTCTCTCTTCTCTTTCACTAATAATCTTACTTCTTCATCCCACCACTCACTACCCTTTCTAATCAACCCACCTCCCACGTTTTCATGCCACAAGCATCTTTTGCGCAAGCCATCACTGCTTCCCTAAATACATCCCACTCCTCCTTCATTCCCCTTACCTCCTTTGTTCTCACCTTTTTCCATTTTGTACTCAGTCTCTTCTGGTACTTCCTCACACAAGTCTCCTTCCCAAGCTCACTTACTCTCACCACTCTGTTCACCCCAACATTCTCTCTTCTTTTCTGAAAACCCCTACAAATCTTCACCTTCGCCTCCACAAGATAATGATCAGAAATCCATGCAGTTGCACCTCTCAGCACATTAACATCCAAAAGTCTCTCTTTTGCACGCCTATCAATTAACACATAATCCAATAACACTCTCTGGCCATCTCACCTACTTACATATGTATACTTAGGTATATCTCTCTTTTTAAACCAGGTATTCCCAATCACCAGTCCTTTTTCAGCACATAAATCTACAAGCTCTTCACCATTTCAATTTACAACACTGAACACCCCATGTATACCAATTATTCCCTCAAATGCCACATTACTCACCTTTGCATTCAAATCACCATCACTATAACCCAGTCTCATGCATCAAAATTACTAACACACTCATTCAGCTGCTCCCAAAACACTTGCCTCTCATGATCTTTCTTCTCAAGCCCAGGTGCATATGCACCAATAATCACCCATCTCTCTCGATCAACTTTCAGTTTTACCCATATCAATCTAGAGTTTACTTTCTTACACTCTATCACGTACTCCTACCACTCCTGTCTCAGGAGTAGTGCTACTCCTTCCCTTGCTCTTGTCCTCTCATTAACCTCTGACTTTACTCCCAAGACATTCCCAAACCACTCTTCCCCTTTACCCTTGAGCTTTGTTTCACTCAGAGCCAAAACATCCAGGTTCCTTTCCTCAAACATACTACCTATCTCTTCTTTTTTCTCATCTTGGTTACATCCACACACATTCAGACACCCCAAGCTGAGCCTTCGAGGAGGATGAGCACTCCCCACGTGACTCCTTCTTCTGTTTCCCCTTTTAGAAAGTTAAAATAAAAGGAGGGGAGTGTTTCTAGCCCCCCACTCCCGTCCCCTTTAGTTGCCTTCTACGACACGTGAGGAATGCGTGGGAAGTACTCTTTCTCCCCTATACCCAGGGAATGAATAAAGGCAGACAGTATGAATTATGTAAATGTGTATATATACATATGTCTGTGTGTGTACATATATGTAAAGATTGAGATGTATAGGTATGTATATTTGTGTGTGTGGACTTTGTGTATATACATGTGTATGTGGGTGGATTGGGCCATTCTTTCATCTGTTTCCTTGCCCTACCTCGCTAACGTGGGAGACACCGACAAAGCAGAATAAATAAATAAATAATATATATTTATTTTCCTTTCTCGCTGTCTCCCGCATTAGCGAGGTAGCGCAAACAAACAGACGAAAGAATGGCCCAACCCACCCACATACACATGTATATACATACACGTCCACACACGCAAATATACATACCTATACATCTCAATGTACACATATATATACACACACACAGACATACACATATATACACAAGTACATAATTCATACTGTCTGCCTTTATTTATTCCCATCGCCACCTCGCCACACATGGAATAACAACCCCCTGCCCCCTCATGTGAGTGAGGTAGCGCTAGGAAACAACAACAAAGGCCCCATTCGTTCACATTCAGTCTCTAGTTGTCATGTAATAATGCACCGAAACCACATCTCCCTTTCCACATCCAGGCCCCACACAACTTTCCATGGTTTACCCCAGATGCTTCACATGCCCTGGTTCAATCCATTGACAGCACGTCGACCCCGGTATACCACATTGTTCCAATTCACTCTATTCCTTGCACGCCTTTCATCCTTCTGCATGTTCAGGCCTCGATCACTCAAAATCTTTTTCACTACATCTTTCCAACTCCAATTTGGTCTCCCACTTCTCCTTGTTCCCTGCACCTCTGACACATATATCCTCTAGGTCAATCTTTCCTCACTCATTCTTTCCATGTAACCAAACCATTTCAAAACACCCTCTTCTGCTCTCTCAACCACACTCTTTTTATTTCCACACATCTCTCTTACCCTTACATTACTTACTCGATCAAACCACCTCACACCACATATTGTCCTCAAACATCTCATTTCCAGCACATCCACCCTCCTGCGCACAACTCTATCCATACCCCATGCCTCGCAACCATGCAACATTATGGAACCACTATTCCTTCAAACATACCCATTTTTGCTTTCCGAGATAATGTTCTCGACTTCCAAACATTCTTCAAGGCTCCCAGAATTTTCGCCCCCTCCCCCACCCTATGATTCACTTCCGCTTCCATGGTTCCATCCACTGCCAGATCCACTCCCAGATATCTAAAACACTTTACTTCCTCCAGTTTTTCTCCATTCAAACTTACCTCCCAATTGACTTGACCCTCAACCCTACTGTACCTAATAACCTTGCTTTTATTCACATTTACTCTTAACTTTCTTCTTTCACATACTTTACCAAACTCAGTCACCAGCTTCTGCAGTTTCTCACATGAATCATCCACCAGCGCTGTATCATCAGCGAACAACAACTGACTCAACTCCCAAGCTCTCTCATCCCCAACAGACTTCATACTTGCCCCTCTTTCCAAAACTCTTGCATTCACCTCCCTAACAACCACATCCATAAACAAATCAAACAACCATGGAGACATCACACACCCCTGCCACAAACCTACATTCACTGAGAACCAATCACTTTCCTCTCTTCCTACACGTACATATGCCTTACATCCTCGATAAAAACTTTTCATGGCTTCTAACGACTTGCCTCCCACACCATATATTCTTAATACCTTCCACAGAGCATCTCTATCAACTCTATCATATGCCTTCTCCAGATCCATAAATGCTACATACAAATCCAACTGCTCTTCTAAGTATTTCTCACATACATTCTTCAGAGCAAACACTTGATCCACACATCCTCTACCACTTCTGAAACCACACTGCTGTTCCCTAATCTGATGCTCTGTACATGCCTTCACCCCCTCAATCAATACCCTCCCATAAAATTTACCAGGAATACCCAACAAATGTATACCTCTGTAATTTGAACACTCACTCTTATCCCCTTTGCCTTTGTACAATGGCACTATGCAAGTATTCAGCCAATCCTCAGGCACCTCACCATGAATCATGCATATATCAAATAACCTTACCAACCAGTCAACAATACAGTTACCCCCTTTTTTAGTAAATTCCACTGCAATACCATCCAAACCTGCCTTGCCGGGTTTCATCTTCCACAAAGCTTTTACTACCTCTTCTCTGTTTACCAAATCATTTTCCCTAACCCTCTCACTTTGCACACCACCTCGACCAAAACACACTAGATCTGCCACTCTATCATCATACACATTTAACAAACCTTCAAAATACTCACTCCATCTTCTCACATCACCACTACTTGTTATCACCTTCCCATTAACCCCCTTCACTGAAGTTCCCATTTGCTCCCTTGTCTTATGCACTTTATTTACCTCCTTCCAAAACATCTTTTTATTCTCCCCAAAATTTAATGATACTCTCTCACCCCAACTCTCATTTGCCCTCTTTTTCACCTCCTGCACCTTTCTCTTGACCTCCTGCCTCTTTCTTTTATACATCTCCCACTCATTTGCATTTTTTCCCTGCAAAAATCATCCAAATGCCTCTCTCTTCTCTTTCACTAATAATCTTACTTCTTCATCCCACCACTCACTACCCTTTCTAATCAACCCACCTCCCACGCTTCTCATGCCACAAGCATCTTTTGCGCAAACCATCACTGCTTCCCTAAATACATCCCATTCCTCCCCCACTCCCCTTACCTCCTTTGTTCTCACCTTTTCCCATTCTGTACTCAGTCTCTCCTGGTACTTCCTCACACAAGTCTCCTTCCCAGCTCACTTACTCTCACCACTCTCGTCACCACAACATTCTCTCTTCTGTTCTGAAGACCTCTAAAAATCTTCAACTTCGCCTCCACAAGATAATGATCAGACATGACTGCAGTTGCACCTCTCAGCACATTAACATCCAAAAGTCTCTCTTTCGCCCACCTATCAATTAATACATAATCCAGTAACGCTATCTGGCCATCTCTCATACTTACATATGTATACATATGTATAGCTCGCTTTTTAAACTAGGTATTTCCAATCACCAGTACTTTTTCAGCACATAAATCTACAAGCTCTTCACCATTTCCATTTACAACACTGACCACCCCATGTATACCAATTATTCCCTCAACTGCCACATTACTCACCTTTGCATTCAAATCACCCATCACTATAACCCGGTCCTGTGCATCAAAGCTACTAACACACTCATTTAGCTGCTCCCAAAACACTTGCCTCTCATGATCTTTCTTCTCATGCCCAGGTGCATATGCACCAATAATCACCCATCTCTCTCCTTCAACTTTCAGTTTTACCCATATCAATCTAGAATTTACTTTCTTACACTCTATCACTCTTTCCCTTGCTCTTGTCCTCTCACTAACCCCTGACTTTACTCCTAAGACATTCCCAAACCACTCTTCCCCTTCACCCTTGAGCTTCATTTCATTCAGGGCCAAACCATCCAGGTTCCTTTCCTCAAACATACTACCTATCTCTACTTTTTTATCATCTTGGTTACATCCACACACATTTAGACACCCCAATCTGAGCCTACGAGGATGATGAGCACTCTCCGCATGACTCTTTCTTCTGTTTCCCCTTTTAGAAAGTCAAAATACAAGGAGGGGAGGGTTTCTGGCCCCCAAGCTCCCGTCCCCTTTAGTCGCCTTCTACGACACGTGAGGAATGCGTGGGAAGTATTCTTACTTCCCTATCCCCAAGGATAAATAAATAAACATATATATTTTTTTTTCTTTTTTGCTTTGTCGCTGTCTCCCGCGTTTGCGAGGCAGCGCAAGGAAACAGACGAAAGAAATGGCCTAAACCACCCCCATACACATGTATATACATACGTCCACACACGCAAATATACACACCTACACAGCTTTCCATAGTTTACCCCAGAGGCTTCACATGCCCTGATTCAATCCACTGACAGCACGTCAACCCCGGTATACCACATCGATCCAATTCACTCTATTCCTTACCCGCCTTTCACCCTCCTGCATGTTCAGGCCCCGATCACTCAAAATCTTTTTCACTCCATCTTTCCACCACCAATTTGGTCTCCCACTTCTCCTCGTTCCCTCCACCTCCAACACATATATCCTCTTGGTCAATCTTTCCTCACTCATTCTCTCCATGTGCCCAAACCATTTCAAAACACCCTCTTCTGCTCTCTCAACCACGCTCTTTTTATTTCCACACATCTCTCTCACCCTTACATTACTTACTCGATCAAACCACCTCACACCACACATTATCCTCAAACATCTCATTTCCAGCACATCCATCCTCCTGCACACAACTCTATCCATAGCCCACGCCTCGCAACCATACAACATTGTTGGAACCACTATTCCTTCAAACATACCCATTTTTGCTTTCCGAGATAATGTTCTCGACTTCCACACATTCTTCAAGGCTCCCAGGATTTTCGCCCCCTCCCCACCCTATGATCCACTTCTGCTTCCATGGTTCCATCCTCTGCCAGATCCACTCCCAGATATCTAAATCACTTTACTTCCTCGAGTTTTTCTCCATTCAAACTTACCTCCCAATTGACTTGACCCTCAACCCTACTGTACCTAATAACCTTGCTCTTATTCACATTTACTCTTAACTTTCTTCTTTCACACACTTTACCAAACTCAGTCATGATAGAGTGGCAGATATAGGGTGTTTTGGTCGAGGTGGTGTGCAAAGTGAGAGGGTTAGGGAAAATGATTTGGTAAACAGAGAAGAGGTATTAAAAGCTCCGCGGAAGATGAAAGCCGGCAAGGAAGCAGGTTTGGATGGTATTGCAGTGGAATTTATTAAAAAAGTGACTGTATTATTGACTGGTTGGTAAGGTTATTTAATGTATGTATGACTCATGGTGAGGTGACTGAGGATTGGCGGAATGCATGCATAGTGCCATTGTACAAAGGCAAAGGGGATAAGAGTGAGTGCTCAAATTATGGAGGTATGAGTTTGTTGAGTATTCCTAATAAATTATATGGGAGGGTATTGATTGAGAGGGTGAAGGCATGTACAGAGCATCATATTCGGGAAGAGCAGTGTGGTTTCAGAAGTGGTAGAGGATGTGTGGATCAGGTGTTTTTGCTTTGAAGAATGTATGTGAGAAATACGTAGAAAAGCAAATGGATTTGTATGTAGCATTTATGGATCTGGAGAAGGCATATGATAGAGTTGATGCTCTGTGGAAGGTATTAAGAATATATGGTGTGGGAGGCAAGTTGTTAAAGCAGTGAAAAGTTTTTATCTAGGATGTAAGGCATGTGTACGTGTAGGAAGAGAGGAAAGTGATTGGTTCTCAGTGAATGTAGGTTTGCAGCAGGGGTGTGTGATGTCTCCATGGTTGTTTAATTTCTTTATGGATGGGGTTGTTAGGGAGGTGAATGCAAGAGTTTTGGAAAGAGGGGCAAGTATGGAGTCTGTTGGGGATGAGAGAGCTTGGGAAGTGAGTCAGTTGTTGTTCGCTGATGATACAGCGCTGGTGGCTGATTCATATGAGAAACTGCAGAAGCTGGTGACGGAGTTTGGTAAAGTGTGTGGAAGAAGAAAGTTAAGAGTAAATGTGAATAAGAGCAAGGTTATTAGGTACAGTAGGGTTGAGGGTCAAGTCAATTGGGAGGTGAGTTTGAATGGAGAAAAACTGGAGGAAGTGAAGTGTTTTAGATATCTGGGAGTGGATCTGGCAGCGGATGGAACCATGGAAGCGGAAGTGGATCATAGGGTGGGGGAGGGGGCGAAAATTTTGGGAGCCTTGAAAAATGTGTGGAAGTCGAGAACATTATCCCGGAAAGCAAAAATGGGTATGTTTGAAGGAATAGTGGTTCCAACAATGTTGTATGGTTGCGGGGCGTGGGCTATGGATAGAGTTGTGCGCAGGAGGATGGATGTGCTGGAAATGAGATGTTTGAGGACAATGTGTGGTGTGAGGTGGTTTGATCGAGTAAGTAACGTAAGGGTAAGAGAGATGTGTGGAAATAAAAAGAGCGTGGTTGAGAGAGCAGAAGAGGGTGTTTTGAAATGGTTTGGGCACATGGAGAGAATGAGTGAGGAAAGATTGACCAAGAGGATATATGTGTCGGAGGTGAAGGGAACGAGGAGAAGAGGGAGACCAAATTGGAGGTGGAAAGATGGAGTGAAAAGGATTTTGTGTGATCGGGGCCTGAACATGCAGGAGGGTGAAAGGAGGGCAAGGAATAGAGTGAATTGGAGCGATGTGGTATACAGGGGTTGACGTGCTGTCAGTGGATTGAATCATGGCATGTGAAGCGTCCGGGGTAAACCATGGAAAGCTGTGTAGGTATGTATATTTGCGTGTGTGGACGTGTGTATGTACATGTGTATGGGTGGGGTTGGGCCATTTCTTTCGTCTGTTTCCTTGCGCTACCTCGCAAACGCGGGAGACAGCGACAAAGTAAAAAAAAAAAAAAAAAAAAAATATATATATATATATATCTTTCTTTCTTTCAAACCATTCGCCATTTCCCGCGTTAGCGAAGTAGCGCCAAGAACAGAGGACTGGGCCTTTTTTGGAATATCCTCACCTGGCCCCCTCTGTTCCTTCCCTTGGAAAATTAAAAAAAAAAACGAGAGGGGAGGATTTCCAGCCCCCCGCTCCCTCCCCTTTTAGTCGCCTTCTACGACACGCAGGGAATACGTGGGAAGTATTCTTAATCCCCTATCCCCAGGGATAATATATATATATATATATATATATTTTTTTTTTTTTTTTTTTTTTTTTTTTTTTTTTTTTTTTTTGCTTTGTCGCTGTCTCCTGCGTTTGCGAGGTAGCGCAAGGAAACAGACGAAAGAAGTGGCCCAACCCACCCCCATACACATGTATATACATACGTCCACACACGCAAATATACATACCTACACAGCTTTCCATGGTTTACCCCAGACGTTTCACATGCCCTGATTCAATCCACTGACAGCACGTCAACCCCGGTATACCACATCGATCCAATTCACTCTATTCCTTGCCCTCCTTTCACCCTCCTGCATGTTCAGGCCCCTATCACTCAAAATCTTTTTCACTCCATCTTTCCACCTCCAATTTGGTCTCCCACTTCTCCTCGTTCCCTCCACCTCCGACACATATATCCTCTTGGTCAATCTTTCCTCACTCATTCTCTCCATGTAACCAAACCATTTCAAAACACCCTCTTCTGCTCTCTCAACCACTCTCTTTTTATTTCCACACATCTCTCTTACCCTTAAGTTACTCACTCGATCAAACCACCTCACACCACACATTGTCCTCAACCATCTCATTTCCAGCACATCCATTCTCCTGCGCACAACTCTATCCATAGCTCATGCCTCGCAACCATACAACATTGTTGGAACCACTATTCCTTCAAACATACCCATTTTTGCTTTCCGAGATAATGTTCTCGACTTCCACACATTCTTCAAGGCCCCCAGAATTTTCGCCCCCTCCCCCACCCTATGATCCACTTCCGCTTCCATGGTTCCATCCGCTGCCAGATCCACTCCCAGATATCTAAAACACTTCACTTCCTCCAGTTTTTCTCCATTCAAACTCACCTCCCAATTGACTTGACCCTCAACCCTACTGTACCTAATAACCTTGCTCTTATTCACATTTACTCTTAACTTTCTTCTTCCACACACTTTACCAAACTCAGTCACCAGCTTCTGCAGTTTCTCACATGAATCAGCCACCAGCGCTGTATCATCAGCGAACAACAACTGACTCACTTCCCAAGCTCTCTCATCCCCAACAGACTTCATACTTGCCCCTCTTTCCAGGACTCTTGCATTTACCTCCCTAACAACCCCATCCATAAACAAATTAAACAACCATGGAGACATCACACACCCCTGCCGCAAACCTACATTCACTGAGAACCAATCACTTTCCTCTCTTCCTACATGTACACATGCCTTACATCCTCGATAAAAACTTTTCACTGCTTCTAACAACTTTCCTCCCACACCATATATTCTTAATACCTTCCACAGAGCATCTCTATCAACTCTATCATATGCCTTCTCCAGATCCATAAATGCTACATACAAATCCATTTGCTTTTCTAAGTATTTCTCACATACATTCTTCAAAGCAAACACCTGATCCACACATCCTCTACCACTTCTGAAACCACACTGCTCTTCCCCAGTCTGATGCTCTGTACATGCCTTCACCCTCTCAATCAATACCCTCCCATATAATTTACCAGGAATACTCAACAAACTTATACCTCTGTAATTTGAGCACTCACTCTTATCCCCTTTGCCTTTGTACAATGGCACTATGCACGCATTCCGCCAATCCTCAGGCACCTCACCATGAGTCATACATACATTAAATAACCTTACCAACCAGTCAACAATACAGTCACCCCCTTTTTTAATAAATTCCACTGCAATACCATCCAAACCTGCTGCCTTGCCGGCTTTCATCTTCCGCAAAGCTTTCACTACCTCTTCTCTGTTTACCAAATCATTTTCCCTAACCCTCTCACTTTGCACACCACCTCGACCAAAACATCCTATATCTGCCACTCTATCATCAAACACATTCAACAAACCTTCAAAATACTCACTCCATCTCCTTCTCACATCACCACTACTTGTTATCATCTCCCCATTTGCGCCCTTCACTGAAGTTCCCATTTGCTCCCTTGTCTTACGCACTTTATTTACCTCCTTCCAGAACATCTTTTTATTCTCCCTAAAATTTAATGATACTCTCTCACCCCAACTCTCATTTGCCCTTTTTTTTCACCTCTTGCACCTTTCTCTTGACCTCCTGTCTCTTTCTTTTATACATCTCCCACTCAATTGCATTTTTTCCCTGCAAAAATCGTCCAAATGCCTCTCTCTTCTCTTTCACTAATACTCTTACTTCTTCATCCCACCACTCACTACCCTTTCTAATCAATCCACCTCCCACTCTTCTCATGCCACAAGCATCTTTTGTGCAATCCATCACTGATTCCCTAAATACATCCCATTCCTCCCCCACTCCCCTTACTTCCATTGTTCTCACCTTTTTCCATTCTGTACTCAGTCTCTCCTGGTACTTCCTCACACAGGTCTCCTTCCCAAGCTCACTTACTCTCACCACCCTCTTCACCCCAACATTCACTCTTCTTTTCTGAAAACCCATACAAATCTTCACCTTAGCCTCCACAAGATAATGATCAGACATCCCTCCAGTTGCACCTCTCAGCACATTAACATCCAAAAGTCTCTCTTTCGCACGCCTGTCAATTAACACGTAATCCAATAACGCTCTCTGGCCATCTCTCCTACTTACATAAGTATACTTATGTATATATATATATATATATATATATATATATATATATATATATATATATATATATATATATATATATATTTTTTTTTTTTTTTTCTTTTTTTACATAAAAGTACAGAAAAAGTGAAAATAAAAAGTACATGCTACAGCAGGTTATTTTATGATGAGAGCATCTTCAGGTTGTTTGTGTGAAAATTCCAATCCAGAAGGGAAAACATCTGGTTAGGGCTGCAATAATCCATTCACATAATCAAGTTATCTTCAGAAATAATCAGCATCAGATATAGAAACCTGTCAGTAGTTCATATATTACAAAAACTTCCTAGTAACAAATGAAGAAAACAGTCTTTTATGGTTTCATCTTCAGAGGAAGGACTTTCACGCACCTAGTGGCTTCTGGAAAGGACCTTATCAAGAGTTGCTTTTTGAATTCCTTTGTATTTACACTTTCTAATGAAATGCAAAATAAGTTTACTTATTTATGTTCTTTCACAACAAAAGCACACAATGTCTTTCATTTGAGAAATTTTAAAAGAATTTCTAATTCAATATTTTCCACCTGGGTTGATTATGGATTAATGTTCTTTACCCTACTCACAAGTACTAGTCATGACAATATGACAAGGATCTATATCCTATCAAAAATAATATATGGTACAGTTAACTACATCAAGAAGTAATGAAAAAACATTCTGTATATATACAGTGAGCTACATCAAGAATCAAAGAAAAAACATTCTGTATATATACTTACCCCAAAATATTTGATACCAGTTAAAACAATCTCTCACATGAATAACATGATGCAAAGCAGTTCTTATAACTAATGAATATCATGTCCCAAAAATATGTGTTAATGCATGTTTGGGACATTCACTCCAGCAGCTGATGATGTCTTTTATGACTGCCATCAATACAGTAAAAAGTTATCGCAAGCCATGCGAGGCTGCAACATTGCCTACAAATAGCTCTTTAACTGTAAGTGATTGAATCTACATTGTGAAATACTTATGTCAATTATACACATATATGTATGTGCATCCAAGGAGAAGAAAAATACAAACATCCAAATGAAGTTTATATTAATTTTCAAGCTTGATATACAGTGCTTGCACACCCCAGAGTCATATGAAAGTTATCATATTCTATCTGTAATCATAATACTGCTACAAGCACATCTACACTCTATACACTAAAATATAAAGCTGTCATGCAAAAATACAGCAAATAGTATATGCATACCAAAAGAGCATGCAAATATTAATCAAGAAGAATTTTGGTAAACATGAAATATGATGTTTCATTCTTAAAACTTGCTTGTAAATGCAATCCAGCTGTTCTTTAGTAAGTCCTGCAACTTAAAAACCAACAACTCAGTTGCACATTAGCTCAAGTATCAAAAGAAACAACAAAGCTTTTGTTATAAAATCTTATCTTGAAAATTACATATTTGACTGATGCCATACAATTAAGCAACAGACTGATAAGAATCTGAGCAAACAGCCACTCTACAAATAACCTTTCATCCACATATCCCAGGAAAACCATCTCCCTATCCAAATATTTCCTTAATAACCACAGAACACAAGTTATGTATGGACAGCCACTCCTGCCTTACATGGTACTGTAATAGAAACACACCATTCCTGATGGTGCAATCAGGCAGGTAGTCCAAAACAACCGCCAAGAGGAAAGCCCAAAATCTAGAAGAAAGTTGATCAAAATGTTAACCTCATGTTCAAAGCAAGGCTGGCTTTGGCTTGTTACCTACTCACATGTGAAATTACACCCCCAATATATTTTCAAAGGTGATAAATGGCTAAGGGTTATTGTAGGTACAAGTATGCAATGCCATCATACATCTAGTCACCTAGACTAGTTTTTCTAACAGTGTAAGCATCAGCAACCCACCCAAGTATGCAATTACTATCTTAATGGAAGGATGGTCTTTCTTTACTCTTTTGGGAATTTTGCTTCTGGGAACTGTATTTCTTCCAGCTGTGCTTCAAGATGGTTGGCTCTAACCTTTGTAAGGAGGAGAAAGCCCAGTTCCTCACCTGTAAGCAACATGTGGGTATATGTGAGATTTCTAGGAGCACAGGGTGCTCCAAGCATACAATCAGGCAGCTGCTTCCAGCAACACCTCATCAGTGCCTTACCCTATTCAGAAGATCAAGACCTTAAGGACCCCAAAACATGGACCTATAATACTTCAGAAACCTTGCCAATTCCTTACTCAGGTATCTGCAGATGGTGATACAGGCCAAAGGACATTTGACAAAGTACTTAAATGTAACTGTAACATCACCTTTGATATTGTAAGGGGAGGTAGATAAGGATTTTTTTTGCAGAAGCCATATCAACTGGCACTGTAAAGGGAGATAACATGCACCCTATGAACTAACACATAAAATTTCTAAGTCAATATTCACAGTAACTGGGTACTAACTTAAGAAACTAAAGTTAACAAATATTAGGAGTTTACAGAGAGAGAGAGAGAGAGATATGAAGGGGAAGGGAAGCTGTGTGCACAAGCTCAAACACTCAGAGAGTTTCATTTTTGTCATTAACAGACTTGGGATAGTAGAGTGAATTTTGACACATCAAGGCACTTAACAGTCGATGAAGTTACTGAAATTTTAACATCAGATGCTAAACCAGAAATCTTCAGTCACACACCATATTTGCCTTCCATATCTGCCAAAAATCCACAGAAGGAATCAAAGTCTACAATTTTTTCTATAAAACATCTGATCACAGACAAAACTGAGCATAAGTAGTTGATGAAGATATTAAACTGTCTTGATACCAGTTATGTACTACATACATAAACAGACTAAACCAATAATAATCATTTTATCAATTTCTTCATCAAATAATCACAATAATGATTTGCTGAGTTACCCTATCCTGAACTGTCCTGCCCTGCCAGCCTAAGATAAATGATAGTAAAAGATACATAATTTGACAATCAAAGAGAAATAGTTTCTTGAAAATAAACTGTTTTACTAAAATCCTACATACTAAAGTAGAATATAGGGATAAAAGATAGTGGTGATGTTCATAAGGCATTATAAACAAAATAATCATAGATTTATCACATAAGTAAACTATACACTTTTAGATAATGAAACAGCTATATATATAGTGAGCTTGGGAAGGAGACTTGTGTGAGGAAGTACCAGGAGAGACTGAGTACAGAATGGAAAAAGGTGAGAACAATGGAAGTAAGGGGAGTGGGGGAGGAATGGGATGTATTTAGGGAATCAGTGATGGATTGCGCAAAAGATGCTTGTGGCATGAGAAGAGTGGGAGATGGGTTGATTAGAAAGGGTAGTGAGTGGTGGGATGAAGAAGTAAGAGTATTAGTGAAAGAGAAGAGAGAGGCATTTGGACGATTTTTTGCAGGGAAAAAATGCAATTGAGTGGGAGATGTATAAAAGAAAGAGACAGGAGGTCAAGAGAAAGGTGCAAGAGGTGAAAAAAAGGGCAAATGAGAGTTGGGGTGAGAGAGTATCATTAAATTTTAGGGAGAATAAAAAGATGTTCTGGAAGGAGGTAAATAAAGTGCGTAAGACAAGAGAGCAAATGGGAACTTCAGTGAAGGGCGCAAATGGGGAGGTGATAACAAGTAGTGGTGATGTGAGAAGGAGATGGAGTGAGTATTTTGAAGGTTTGTTGAATGTGTTTGATGATAGAGTGGCAGATATAGGGTGTTTTGGTCGAGGTGGTGTGCAAAGTGAGAGGGTTAGGGAAAATGATTTGGTAAACAGAGAAGAGGTAGTAAAAGCTTTGCGGAAGATGAAAGCCGGCAAGGCAGCAGGTTTGGATGGTATTGCAGTGGAATTTATTAAAAAAGGGGGTGACTGTATTGTTGACTGGTTGGTAAGGTTATTTAATGTATGTATGACTCATGGTGAGGTGCCTGAGGATTGGCGGAATGCGTGCATAGTGCCATTGTACAAAGGCAAAGGGGATAAGAGTGAGTTCTCAAATTACAGAGGTATAAGTTTGTTGAGTATTCCTGGTAAATTATATTGGAGGGTATTGATTGAGAGGGTGAAGGCATGTACAGAGCATCAGATTGGGGAAGAGCAGTGTGGTTTCAGAAGTGGTAGAGGATGTGTGGATCAGGTGTTTGCTTTGAAGAATGTATGTGAGAAATACTTAGAAAAGCAAATGGATTTGTATGTAGCATTTATGGATCTGGAGAAGGCATATGATAGAGTTGACAGAGATGCTCAGTGGAAGGTATTAAGAATATATGGTGTGGGAGGCAAGTTGTTAGAAGCAGTGAAAAGTTTTTATTGAGGATGTAAGGCATGTGTACGTGTAGGAAGAGAGGAAAGTGATTGGTTCTCAGTGAATGTAGGTTTGCGGCAGGGGTGTGTGATGTCTCCATGGTTGTTTAATTTGTTTATAGATGGGGTTGTTAGGGAGGTGAATGCAAGAGTTTTGGAAAGAGGGGTAAGTATGAAGTCTGTTTGGGATGAGAGAGCTTGGGAAGTGAGTCAGTTGTTGTTCGCTGATGATACAGCGCTGGTGGCTGATTCATGTGAGAAACTGCAGAAGCTGGTGACTGAGTTTGGTAAAGTGTGTGAAAGAAGAAAGTTAAGAGTAAATGTGAAAAAGAGCAAGGTTATTAGGTACAGTAGGGTTGAGGGTCAAGTCAATTGGGAGGTGAGTTTGAATGGAGAAAAACTGGAGGAAGTAAAGTGTTTTAGATATCTGGGAGTGGATCTGGCAGCGGATGGAACCATGGAAGCGGAAGTGGATCATAGGGTGGGGGAGGGGGCAAAAATTCTGGGAGCCTTGAAGAATGTGTGGAAGTCGAGAACATTACCTCGGAAAGCAAAAATGGGTATGTTTGAAGGAATAGTGGTTCCAACAATGTTGTATGGTTGCGAGGCGTGGGCTATGGATAGAGTGGTGCGCAGGAGGATGGATGTGCTGGAAATGAGATGTTTGAGGATAATGTGTGGTGTGAGGTGGTTTGATCGAGTAAGGAACGTAAGGGTAAGAGAGATGTATGGAAATAAAAAGAGCGTGGTTGAGAGAGCAGAAGAGGGTGTTTTGAAATGGTTTGGGCACATGGAGAGAATGAGTGAGGAAAGATTGACCAAGAGGATATATGTGTCGGAGGTGGAGGGAACGAGGAGAAGAGGGAGACCACATTGGAGGTGGAAAGATGGAGTGAAGAAGATTTTGTGTGATCGGGGCCTGAACATGCAGGAGGGTGAAAGGAGGGCAAGGAATAGAGTGAATTGGAGCGATGTGGTATACCGGGGTTGACGTACTGTCAGTGGATTGAATCAGGGCATGTGAAGCGTCTGGGGTAAACCATGGAAAGCTGTGTAGGTATGTATATTTGCGTGTGTGGATGTATGTATATACATGTGTATGGGGGTGGGTTGGGCCATTTCTTTCGTCTGTTTCCTTGCGCTACCTCGCAAATGCGGGAGACAGCGACAAAGCAAAAAAAAAAAAAATATATATATATATATATATATATATATATATATATATATATATATATATATATATGTGTGTGTGTGTGTGTATGTACGTGTAGGAAGAGGGGAAAGTGATTGGTTCTCAGTGAATATAGGTTTGTGGCAGGGGTGTGTGATGTCTCCATGGTTGTTTAATTTGTTTATGGATGGGGTTGTTAGGGAGGTGAATGCAAGAGTTTTGGAAAAAGGGGCAAGTATGAAGTCTGTTGGGGATGAGAGAGCTTGGGAAGTGAGTCAGTTGTTGTTCGCTGATGATACAGCGCTGGTGGCTGATTCATGTGAGAAACTGCAGAAGCTGGTGACTGAGTTTGGCAAAGTGTGTGAAAGAAGAAAGTTAAGAGTAAATGTGAATAAGAGCAAGGTTATCAGGTACAGTAGGGTTGAGGGTCAAGTCAATTGGGAGGTGAGTTTGAATGGAGAAAAAATGGAGGAAGTGAAGTGTTTTAGATATCTGGGAGTGGTTCTGGTAGCGGATGGAACCATGGAAGCGGAAGTGAATCATAGGGTGGGGGAGGGGGCGAAAATTCTGGGAGCCTTGAAGAATGTGTGGAAGTCGAGAACATTATCTCGGAACGCAAAAATGGGTATGTTTGAAGGAATAGTGGTTCCAACAATGTTGTATGGTTGCGAGGCGTGGGCTATGGATAGAGTTGTGCGCAGGAGGATGGATGTGCTGGAAATGAGATGTTTGAGGACAATGTGTGGTGTGAGGTGGTTTGATCGAGTAAGTAACGTAAGGGTAAGAGAGATGTGTGGTAATAAAAAGAGCGTGGTTGAGAGAGCAGAAGAGGGTGTTTTGAAATGGTTTGGGCACATGGAGAGAATGAGTGAGGAAAGATTGACCAAGAGGATATATGTGTCGGAGGTGGAGGGAACGAGGAGAAGAGGGAGACCAAATTGGAGGTGGAAAGATTGAGTGAAAAAGATTTTGTGTGATCGGGGCCTGAACATGCAGGAGGGTGAAAGGAGGGCAAGGAATAGAGTGAATTGGAGCGATGTGGTATATCGGGGTTGACGTGCTGTCAGTGGATTGAATCAAGGCATGTGAAGCGTCTGGGGTAAACCATGGAAAGCTGTGTAGGTATGTATATTTGCGTGTGTGGACGTATGTATATACATGTGTATGGGGGTGGGTTGGGCCATTTCTTTCATCTGTTTCCTTGCGCTACCTCGCAAATGCGGGACACAGCGACAAAGCAAAAAAAAAAAAAATATGTGTGTGTGTGTGTGTGTGTGTGTGTGTGTGTGTGTGTGTGTGTGTGTGTGTGTGTGTGTGTGTGTCACAGGGATAGCATTCAGCATTTTCCTAAGCCAAGATAAGCCAAGGATTAATGATAATGCAACTTACACTGAAGTAGTATTTAGAGCATTGACAAATGACATATAAAGACAGACAATACCGAGGTGATGTCCAATATTAGTTAGTCAAAAGTTGGAGCCTTTATTCCTAAAGATTCATCAATTAATTAAGCAACACTTGACGACGGTAGGTGGACACTGGGGCTTTCATCATAAAGCATTACAGTAGACTGATATTACAGTAGACTGGTATCCTATTACTCTCTAGGAAGTTTTGACAGGACCAATCAATGTAACAGGGAATCATCTAAGGACCTTGTGCTTTGTTTCATAGCATTTAATGTATGCTTATATCTTTTGAGAGTTTGACACTAAACTTAAAGGTGATAAAAAATTACATACACATATATGAGCAATATGAGCTCAATGAAATCAAAAATGAATAATGTTACTCCTATTGGTTCAATATGGTTGGTACTTCTAATTTGTTTCTCTTTTAGCTGAGATGGCAAAGGCAACTGAATGCCCTATGAAGCCATCTCATTAATGCTATATATATATATATATATATATATATATATATATATATATATATATATATATATATATATATATATATATAGTGGTGATGTGAGAAGGAGATGGAGTGAGTATTTTGAAGGTTTGTTGAATGTGTTTGATGATAGAGTGGCAGATATAGGGTGTTTTGGTCGAGGTGGTGTGCAAAGTGAGAGGGTTAGGGAAAATGATTTGGTAAACAGAGAAGAGGTAGTAAAAGCTTTGCGGAAGATGAAAGCCGGCAAGGCAGCAGGTTTGGATGGTATTGCAGTGGAATTTATTAAAAAAGGGGGTGACTGTATTGTTGACTGGTTGGTAAGGTTATTTAATGTATGTATGACTCATGGTGAGGTGCCTGAGGATTGGCAGAATGCATGCATAGTGCCATTGTACAAAGGCAAAGGGGATAAGAGTGAGTGCTCAAATTACAGAGGTATAAGTTTGTTGAGTATTCCTGGTAAATTATATGGGAGGATATTGATTGAGAGGGTGAAGGCATGTACAGAGCATCAGATTGGGGAAGAGCAGTGTGGTTTCAGAAGTGGTAGAGGATGTGTGGATCAGGTGTTTGCTTTGAAGAATGTATGTGAGAAATACTTAGAAAAGCAAATGGATTTGTATGTAGCATTTATGGATCTGGAGAAGGCATATGATAGAGTTGATAGAGATGCTCTGTGGAAAGTATTAAGAATATATGGTGTGGGAGGAAAGTTGTTAGAAGCAGTGAAAAGTTTTTATCGAGGATGTAAGGCATGTGTACGTGTAGGAAGAGAGGAAAGTGATTGGTTCTCAGTGAATGTAGGTTTGCGGCAGGGGTGTGTGATGTCTCCATGGTTGTTTAATTTGTTTATAGATGGGGTTGTTAGGGAGGTGAATGCAAGAGTTTTGGAAAGAGGGGCAAGTATGAAGTCTGTTGGGGATGAGAGAGCTTGGGAAGTGAGTCAGTTGTTGTTCGCTAATGATACAGCGCTGGTAGCTGATTCATGTGAGAAACTGCAGAAGCTGGTGACTGAGTTTGGTAAAGTGTGTGAAAGAAGAAAGTTAAGAGTAAATGTGAATAAGAGCAAGGTTATTAGGTACAGTAGGGTTGAGCGTCAAGTCGATTGGGAGGTGAGTTTGAATGGAGAAAAACTGGAGGAAGTGAAGTGTTTTAGATATCTGGGAGTGGATCTGGCAGCGGATGGAACCATGGAAGCGGAACTGGATCATAGGGTGGGGGAGGGGGCGAAAATTCTGGGAGCCTTGAAGAATGTGTGGAAGTCAAGAACATTATCTCAGAAAGCAAAAATGGGTATGTTTGAAGGAATAGTGGTTCCAACAATGTTGTATGGTTGCGAGGCGTGGGCTATGGATAGAGTTGTGCGCAGGAGGATGGATGTGCTGGAAATGAGATGTTTGAGGACAATGTGTGGTGTGAGGTGGTTTGATCGAGTAAGTAACGTAAGGGTAAGAGAGATGTGTGGAAATAAAAAGAGCGTGGTTGAGAGAGCAGAAGAGGGTGTTTTGAAATGGTTCAGGCATATGGAGAGAATGAGTGAGGAAAGATTGACCAAGAGAATATATGTGTCGGAGGTGGAGGGAACGAGGAGAAGAGGGAGACCAAATTGGAGGTGGAAAGATGGAGTGAAAAAGATTTTGTGTGATCAGGGCCTGAGCATGCAGGAGGGTGAAAGGAGGGCAAGGAATAGAGTGAATTGGAGCGATGTGGTATACCAGGGTTGACGTGCTGTCAGTGGATTGAATCAAGGCATGTGAAGCGTCTGGGGTAAACCATGGAAAGCTGTGTAGGTATGTATATTTGCGTGTGTGGACGTATGTATATACATGTGTATGGGGGTGGGTTGGGCCATTTCTTTCATCTGTTTCCTTGCGCTACCTCGCAAACGCGGGAGACAGCGACAAAGCGAAAAAAAAAAAAAAAAAATATATATATATATATATATATATATATATATATATATATATATATATATATATTTTTGCTTTGTCGCTCTCTCCCGCGTTTGCGAGGTAGCGCTAGGAAAATGACGAAAGAAATGGCCCAACCCACCCCCATACACATGTATATACATACACGTCCACACACGCAAATATACATACCTACACAGCTTTCCATGGTTTACCCCAGACGCTCCACATGCCCTGATTCAATCCACTGACAGCACGTCAACCCCGGTATACCACATCGATCCAATACACTCTATTCCTTGCCCTCCTTTCACCCTCCTGCATGTTCAGGCCCCGATCACACAAAATCTTTTTCACTCCATCTTTCCACCTCCAATTTGGTCTCCCACTTCTCCTCGTTCCCTCCACCTCCGACACATATATCCTCTTGGTCAATCTTTCCTCACTCATTCTCTCCATGTGCCCAAACCATTTCAAAACACCCTCTTCTGCTCTCTCAACCATGCTCTATTTATTTCCACACATCTCTCTTACCCTTACGTTACTTACTCAATCAAACCACCTCACACCACACATTGTCCTCAAACATCTCATTTCCAGCACATCCACCCTCCTGTGCACAACTCTATCCATAGCCCATGCCTTGCAACCATACAAAATTGTTGGAACCACTATTCCTTCAAACATACCCATTTTTGCTTTCCGAGATAATGTTCTCGACTTCCACACATTCTTCAAGGCTCCCAGGATTTTTGCCCCCTCCCCCACCCTATGATCCACTTCCGCTTCCATGGTTCCATCCGCTGCCAGATCCACTCCCAGATATCTAAAACACTTCACTTCCTCCAGTTTTTCTCCATTCAAACTTACCTCCCAATTGACTTGACCCTCAACCCTACTGTACCTAATATATATATATATATATATATATATATATATATATATATGTTGTATGGTTGCGAGGCATGTGCTATGGATAGAGTTGTGCGCAGGAGGGTGGATGTGCTGGAAATGAGATGTTTGAGGACATTGTGTGGTGTGAGGTGGTTTGATCGAGTAAGTAATGTAAGGGTAAGAGAGATGTGTGGAAATAAAAAGAGCATGGTTGAGAGAGCAGAAGAGGGTGTTTTGAAATGGTTTGGGCACATGGAGAGAATGAGTGAGGAAAGATTGACCAAGAGGATATATGTGTCGGAGGTGGAGGGAACGAGGAGAAGTGGGAGACCAAATTGGAGGTGGAAAGATGGAGTGAAAAAGATTTTGAGTGATCGGGGCCTGAACATGCAGGAGGGTGAAAGGCGGGTAAGGAATAGAGTGAATTGGATCGATGTGGTATACCGGGATTGACGTGCTGTCAGTGGATTGAATCAGGGCATGTGAAGCGTCTGGGGTAAACCATGGAAAGTTGTGTGGGGCCTGGATGTGGAAAGGGAGCTGTGGTTTCGGGCATTATTGCATGACAGCTGGAGACTGAGTGTGAACGAATGGGGCCTTTGTTATCTTTTCCTAGCGCTACCTCGCACACATAAGGGGGAGGGGGATGGTATTCCACGTGTGGCAAGGTGGCGATGGGAATGAATAAAGGCAGGCAGTGTGAATTGTGTGCATGGGTATATATGTATGTGTCTGTGTGTGTATATATATGTGTACATTGAGATGGATGGGTGTGTAGGTTTGCGTGTGGACGTGTGTGTATATACATGTGTATGGGGGTGGGTTGGGCCATTTCTTTCTTCTGTTTCCTTGCGCTACCTCGCAAATGCGGGAGACAGCGACAAAGCAAAATATAAAAAAAAATATATATATATATATATATATATATATATACATATATATACAGTAAACCCTCGATTTAATGGAAGAATTGGGAGAAGGGATGTCTGTTAATGCTGAAAGTCCATTTAATTGAGAATGTAACCCATGGGCCATTTTTTTTATATGATATAGAGTTCACATGGTTTCTGTTAACTCATCTATCACTAAATGCCATTTTGAATTAAAAGGATTGCAAAATCATTCAACAAATAAGGTTACAATCCTCTGTATACGACCTGAATGTACAGTAGCATGAGGCGGACTGAGACCAGAATAAAGTGAGTATACCCCACTCTACCAAAAACAAGAGAAATATGAAATGCACATGATGCATTATTTGAGATCTTATATTTTCTTTACTTTCCAAATCATTATCAATTTATGTATCATTATTTTGCCCAGTCCTTTAAATATGAAACCTGCTAAATTGAGGAATTACTGTGTAGTATTTTTTCATACTTGAATGTCATTTCTTGCATTGCTGAAATAGCACCAGGAACAGACGAAGAAAAATGGTATCCACTTACAACCATTTT
The DNA here is from genome assembly GCF_036320965.1 of Panulirus ornatus. Lineage (NCBI taxonomy): Eukaryota > Metazoa > Arthropoda > Malacostraca > Decapoda > Palinuridae > Panulirus > Panulirus ornatus. The sequence goes on along the minus strand of NC_092252.1, from coordinate 20,611,831 downwards.
GTAGTTGTCATGCATAATGCACTGAAACCACAGCTCCCTTCCCACAACCAGGCCCCACAGACCTTTCCATGGTTTATCCTAGATCCTTCACTGACAGCACATCGAAACCAGTATACCATTTCATACCAGTTCGCTCTATCCTGTGCACACCTTTCACTGTCCTATAAGTTCAAACCCTGATCACACAGAATCTTTTCACTACACCCTTCCATCTCCAATTTGGTCTCCCTGTCTCCTTGTTCCCTTTACTTCTAATGCACTTATCTTCTCTGTCAACCTTGCCTCACTCATTTCTCCATATGTTCAAACCATTTCAGCAAACCCTCTTCAACTCTCTCAGATACACTCTTTTTATTACCACACATATCTCTTACTCTTTCATTACTTACTTGATCAAACCACCTCATACAACATATTGTCCTCAAACATTTCATTTACAACATGTTCACCCTCATGCTCACATACTTATCCACACAATGCCTAACACCCATATATAATATTGGTGGAACTAATATTCCTTCAAATGTACCCATTTTTCCCTCCTAGATAACTTTCTCTCTAACCACAAACTCTTCAGGATTCCTAGAACCTTAGCCCTCAACCTCACCTGATGACTTACTTCTACTTCCATGATTCCTTTTGCTGCCATGTCCACTCTTAGGTTCAATCCATTGACAGCACATCAACCCCAGTATCACTCAAAATCTTTTTCACTCCATCCTTCCACCTCCAATTTCGTTTCCCACTTCTCCTCATTCCCTCCACCTCTGACACATATATCCTCTTTGTCAATCTTTCCTCACTCATTCTATCCATGTGACCAAACCATTTCAAAACACCCTCTTCTGCTCTCTCAACCACACTGTTTTTATTACCACATATCTCTCTTACCTCTTCTCTATTTACCAAACCATTTTCCCTAACCCTCTCACTTTGCACACCACCTCAACCAAAACACCCTATATCTGCCACTCTATCATCAAACACATTCAACAAACCTTCAAAATACTCACTCCATCTCCTTCTCACATCACCACTACTTGTTATCACCTCCCCATTAGCCCCCTTCACTGAAGTTCCCATTTGCTCCCTTGTCTTACGCACTTTATTTACCTCCTTCCAAAACATCTTTTTATTCTCCCTGAAATTTAATGATACTCTCTCACCCCAACTCTCATTTGCCCTCTTTTTCACCTCTTGCACCTTTCTCTTGACATCCTGCCTCCTTCTTTTATACCTCTCCCACTCATTTGCATTTTTTTCCCTGCAAAAATCGTCCAAATGGTAAATAGAGAAGAGGTAGTAAAAGCTTTACGGAAGATGAAAGCCGGCAAGGCAGCAGGTTTGGATGGCATTGCAGTGGAATTTATTAAAAAAGGGGGTGACTGTATTGTTGACTGGTTGGTAAGGTTATTTAATGTATGTATGATTCATGGTGAGGTGCCTGAGGATTGGCGGAATGCTTGGATAGTGCCATTGTACAAAGGCAAAGGGGATAAGAGTGAGTGCTCAAATTACAGAGGTATAAGTTTGTTGAGTATTCCTGGTAAATTATATGGGAGGGTATTGATTGAAATGGTGAAGGCATGTACAGGGCATCAGATTGGTGAAGAGCAGTGTGGTTTCAGAAGTGGTAGAGGATGTGTGGATCAGGTGTTTGCTTTGAAGAATGTATGTGAGAAATACTTAGAAAAACAAATGGATTTGTATGTAGCATTTATGGATCTGGAGAAAGCATATGATAGAGTTGATAGAGATGCTCTGTGGAAGGTTTTAAGAATATATGGTGTGGGAGGCAAGTTGTTAGAAGCAGTGAAAAGTTTTTATCGAGGATGTAAGGCATGTGTACATGTAGGAAGAGAGGAAAGTGATTGGTTCTCAGTGAATGTAGGTTTGTGGCAGGGGTGCGTGATGTCTCCATGGTTGTTTAATTTGTTTATGGATGGGGTTGTTAGGGAAGTAAATGCAAGAGTTTTGGAAAGAGGGGCAAGTATGAAGTCTGTTGTGGATGAGAGAGCTTGGGAAGTGAGTCAGTTGTTGTTCGCTGATGATACAGCACTGGTGGCTGATTCATGTAAAAAACTGCAGAAGCTGGTGACTGAGTTTGGTAAAGTGTGTGAAAGAAGAAAGCTAAGAGTAAATGTGAATAAGAGCAAGGTTATTACGTACAGTAGGGTTGAGGGTCAAGTCAATTGGGAGGTAAGTTTGAATGGAGAAAAACTGGATGAAGTAAAGTGTTTTAGATATCTGGGAGTGGATCTGGCAGTGGATGGAACCATGGAAGTGGAAGTGAATCATAGGGTGGGGGAGGGGGCGAAAATTCTGGGAGCATTGAAGAATGTGTGGAAGTCGAGAATATTATCTCGGAAAGCAAAAATGGGTATGTTTGAAGGAATAATGGTTCCAACAATGTTATATGGTTGTGAGGCATGGGCTATGGATAGAGTTGTGTGCAGGAGGGTGGATGTGCTGGAAATGAGATGTTTGAGGACAATGTATGGTGTGAGGTGGTTTGATCGAGTAAGTAATGTAAGGGTAAGAGAGATGTGTGGAAATAAAAAGAGTGTGGTTGAGAGAGCAGAAGAGGGTGTTTTGAAATGGTTTGGTCACATAGAGAGACTGAGTGAGGAAAGATTGACAAAGAGGATATATGTCAGAGGTGGAGGGAACGAGGAGGAGTGGGAGACCAAATTGGAGGTGGAAAGATGGAGTGAAAAAGATTTTGAGTGATCGGGGACTGAACATGCAGGAGGGTGAAAGGTGTGCAAGGAATAGAGTGAATTGGATCGATGTGGTATACTGGGGTCGACGTGCTGTCAATGGATTGAACCAGGGCATGTGAAGTGTCTGGGGTAAACCATGGAAAGTTGTGTGGGGCTTGGATGTGGAAAGGGAGCTGTGGTTTCGGTGCATTATTACATGACAGCTAGAGACTGTGTGTGAACGAATGGGGCCTTTGGTGTCTTTTCCTAGTGCTACCTCACACACATGAGGGGGGAGGGGGTTGTTATTCCATGTGTGGCGGGGTGGCGATGGGAACAAATAAAGGTAGACAGTATGAATTATGTACATGTGTATATATGTATATGTCTGTGTGTGTATATATATATATGTGTACATTGAGATGTATAGGCATGTATATTTGTGTGTGTGGACGTGTATGCATATACATGTGTATGTGGGCGGGTTGGGCCATTCTTTCGTCTGTTTCCTTGCGCTACCTCGCTAACGCGGGAGACAGCGACAAAGCAAAATAAAATAAAATAATAAATCTCTCTTACCCTTTCATTACTTACTCGATCAAACCACTTCACACCACATACTGTCCTCAAACATCTCATTTCCAACACATCCACCCTCCTCTGCATATTCCTATGTATAGCCCATGCCTTGCAGCCACATAACATTGTTGGAACCACTATTCCTTCAAACACAGCCATTTTGCTCTCTGAGATAATGTTCTCACCTTCCACACATTCTTCAACGCTCCCAGAACCTTCGCCCCCTCCCTCACCCTGTGACTCACTTCCAATTCCATGGTTCCATCTGCTGCTAAATCCACTCCCAGATATCTAAAACGCTTCACTTCCTCCAGTTTTTCTCCATTCAAACTTACCTCCCAAATGACTTGTTCCACAACCCTATTGAACTTAGCTAATAATCTTGCTCTTATTCACATTTACTCTCAGCTTTCTTCTTTCACACGCTTTATCAAATTCAGTCAACAGCTTCTGCAGTTTCTCACCTGAATCAGTCACCAGTGCTGTATGATCAGTGAACAACAACTGACTCACTTCCCAAGCCCTCTCATCCACAACAGACTGCATACTTGCTCATCTCTCCAAAACTCTTCCATTCATCCCATTATCTTAGAACCCCATCCATAAACAAATCAAACAACCATGGAGACATCACGCACCCCTGCCGCAAACTAACATTCACTGAAAACCAATCACTTTCCTCTCTTCGTACTCGTACACATGCCTTACATCCTCGATAAAAACTTTTCACAGCTTCTAGCAACTTACCTCCTACACCATATACTATCAATACCTTCCACAGAGCATCTCTATCAACTCTATCATATGCCTTCTCCAGATCCATAAATGCTGCATACAAATGCATCTGTTTTTCTAAGTATTTGTCACATACATTCTTCAAAGCAAACACCTGATCCACACATCCTCTACCACTTATGAAATCACAAAGCTCTTTCCCAATCTGATGCTCTGTATATGCCTTCACCCTCTCAATCAATACCTTCCCAGGAATACTCTAGAAACTTATACCTCTGCAATTTGAACATTCACCTTTATCCACTTTGCCTTTGTACAATGGCACTATACATGCATTCTATCAATCCTAAAGCACTTTACCATGAACCATATTTACATTGAATATCCTCATCAATCTGTCAACACAGTCACCCCCCCTTTTCTAATAAATTCCACTGTAATACCATCCAAACCCGCTGCCTTGCCGGCTTTCATCTTCTCTGTTTACCAAACCATTCTCCCTAACCCTCCCACTTTGCACACCACCTCGACCAAAACAACCTATATCTGCCATTCTATCATTGAACACATTCAACAAACCTTCAAAATACTCACTCCATCTCCTTCTCACTTTGCCACTACTTGTTATTACCTCCCCATTAGCCCCTTTCATCGATGTTCCCATTTGTTCTCTTGTCTCACACACCCCATTTACCTCCCTCCAAAACATCTTTTTATTCTCCCTAGAATTTAACGATACTCTCTCACCCCAACTCTCATTTGCCCTCTTGTTCACCTCTTGCACATTTCTCTTGACCTCCTGTGCTTTCTTTTATACATCTCCCCAATCATTTGCACTATTTCCCTGCAAAAATTGTCCAAATGTCTCTCTCTTCTCTTTCACTAACAATCTTACTTCTTCATCCCACCACTCACTACCCTTTCTAATCTGATCACCTTTCTCATGCTACAGTCATCTTTTGCACAAGCCATCACTGCTTCCCTAAATACATCCCATTCCTCCCCCACTCCCCTTACGTCATTTGCCCTCACCTTTTTCCATTCTGCACTCAATCTCTCCTGGTACTTCCTCACACAAGTCTCCTTTCCAAGCTCACTTACTCTCACCACTCTCTTCACCCTAACATTCTCTCTTCTTTTCTAAAAACCTCTACAAATCTTCACCTTCACCTCCACAAGATAATGATCAGACATCCCTCCAGTTGTCCCTCTCAGTACACTAACATTAAAAAATCTCTCTTTCACGCACCTATCAATTAACACGTAATTGACGCTCTCTGGCCATCTCTCCTAGTTATATATGTATACTTATGTATATCTCTCATTTTAAACCAGGTATTCCCAATCACCAGTCCTTTTTCAGCACACAAATCTACAAGTTCTTCACCATTTCCATTTGCAACAATGCACATCCCATGCACAACAATTATACCCTCAACTGCTCCATTACTCACCTCTGTATTCAAATCACCCATCACTATAACCCGGTCTCGTGCATCGAAGCTGCTAACAAACTTACTAAGGTGCTCCCGAAAAACTTGCCTCTCATGATCTTTCTTCTCATGACCAGGTTCATAGGCACCAATAATCATCCATCTCTCTCCATCCACTTTCAGTTTTACCCATACCAATCTAGAATTTACTTTCTTACACACTATCACATACTCCCTCAACTCCTGCTTCAGGAGTAGTGCTACTCCTTCCTTTCCTCTTGTCCTCTCACCAACCACTGACTCTACTCACAAGACATTCCCAAATCACTCTTCCCCTTTATCCTTGAGCTTCCTTTCATTCAGAGCCAAAACATCCAGGTTCCTTTCCTCAAACATACTACCTATCCTTCCTTTTTCTCATCTTGGTTACATCCACACACAGTTAGACACTCCAATCTGAGCCTTCGAGGAGGATGAGCACTTCCCGCATAATTCCTTCTTCTGTTCCCCTTTTAGAAAGTTAAAATACAAGGAGGGCAGGGTTTCTAGCCCACTGCACCCATCCCCTTTAGACGCCTTCTACAACACGCGGGAATACGTGGGAAGCATTTCTTCTCCCCTATACCCGGGATATATATATATATATATCTATATATATGTTGTATGATTGCGAAGCGTGGGCTATGGATAGAGTTGTGCGCAGGAGGGTGGATGTGCTGGAAATGAGATGTTTGAGGACAATGTGTGGTGTGAGGTGGTTTGATCGAGTATGTAATGTAAGGGTAAGAGAGATGTGTGGAAATAAAAAGAGCATGGTTGAGAGAGCAGAAGAGGGTGTTTTGAAATGGTTTGGGCACATGGAGAGATTGAGTGAGGAAAGATTGACCAAGAGGATACATGTGTCGGAGGTGGAGGGAACGAGAAGTGGGAGACTAAACTGGAGGTGGAAAGATGGAGTAAAAAAGATTTTGTGTGATCGGGGCCTGAACATGCAGGAGGGTGAAAGGAGGGCAAGGAATAGAGTGAATTGGATCGATGTGGTATACCGGGGTTGACGTGCTGTCAGTGGATTGAATCAGGGCATGTGAAGCGTCGGGGGTAAACCATGGAAAGCTGTGTAGGTATGTATATTTGCGTGTGTGGACGTATGTATATATATGTGTATGGGGGTGGGTTGGGCCATTGTCCTCAAACATCTCATTTCCAGCAAATTCACCCTCCTGCGCACAACTCTATCCATAGCCCACGCCTCGCAACCATACAACATTGTTGGAACCACTATTCCTTCAAACATACCCATTTTTGCTTTCCGAGATAATGTTCTCGACTTCCACACATTTTTCAAGGCTCCCAGGATTTTTGCCCCCTCCCCCACCCTATGATCCACTTCCGCTTCCATGGTTCCATCCGCTGCCAGATCCACTCCCAGATATCTAAAACACTTTACTTCATCCAGTTTTTCTCCATTCAAACTTACCTCCCAATTGACTTGACCCTCAACCCTACTGTACCTAATTACCTTGCTCTTATTCACATTTACTCTTAACTTTCTTCTTTCACACACTTTACCAAACTCAGTCACCAGCTTCTGCAGTTTCTCACATGAATCAGCCACCAGCGCTGTATCATCAGCGAACAACAACTGACTCACTTCCCAAGCTCTCTCATCCCCAACAGACTTCATACTTGCCCCTCTTTCCAAAACTCTTGCATTCACCTCCCGAACAACCCCATCCATAAACAAATTAAACAACCATGGAGACATCACACACCCCTGCCACAAACCTACATTCACTGAGAACCAATCACTTTCCTCTCTTCCTACACGTACACATGCCCTACATCCTCTATAAAAACTTTTCACTGCTTCTAACAACTTGCCTCCCACACCATGTATTCTTAATACCTTCCACAGAGCATCTCTATCAACTCTATCATATGCCTTCTCCAGATCCATAAATGCCACATACAAATCCATTTGCTTTTCTAAGTATTTCTCACATACATTCTTCAAAGCAAACACCTGATCCACACATCCTCTACCACTTCTGAAACCACACTGCTCTTCCCCAATATGATGCTCTGTACATGCCTTCACCCTCTCAATCAATACCCTACCATATAATTTACCAGGAATACTCAACAAACTTATACCTCTGCAATTTGAGCACTCACTCTTATCCCCTTTGCCTTTGTACAATGGCACTATGCATGCATTCCGCCAATCCTCAGGCACCTCACCATGCGTCATACATACATTAAATAACCTTACCAACCAGTCAATAATACAGTCACCCCCTTTTTTAATAAATTCCACTGCAATACCATCCAAACCTGCTGCCTTGCCGGCTTTCATCTTCCGCAAAGCTTTTACTACCTCTTCTCTGTTTACCAAATCATATATATATATATATATATATATATATATATATATATATATATATATATATATATAGATTTATGTGCTGAAAAAGGACTGATGATTGGGAATACCTGGTTTAAAAAGCGAGATATACATAAGTATACTTATGTAAGTAGGAGAGATGGCCAGAGAGCGTTATTGGATTACGTGTTAATTGACAGGCGTGCGAAAGAGACTTTTGGATGTTAATGTGCTGAGAGGTGCAACTGGAGGGATGTCTGATCATTATCTTGTGGAGGCTAAGGTGAAGATTAGTATGGGTTTTCAGAAAAGAGGAGTGAATGTTGGGGTGAAGAAGGTGGTGAGAGTAAGTGAGCTTGGGAAGGAGACCTGTGTGGGGAAGTACCAGGAGAGACTGTGTACAGAATGGAAAAAGGTGAGAACAATGGAAGTAAGGGGAGTGGGGGAGGAATGGGATGTATTTAGGGAATCAGTGATGGATTGCGCAAAAGATGCTTGTGGCATGAGAAGAGTGGGAGGTGGGCTGTTTAGAAAGGGTAGTGAGTGGTGGGATGAAGAAGTAAGAGTATTAGTGAAAGAGAAGAGAGAGGCATTTGGACGATTTTTGCAGGGAAAAAATGCAATTGAGTGGGAGAAGTATAAAAGAAAGAGACAGGAGGTCAAGAGAAAGGTGCAAGAGGTGAAAAAAAGGGCAAATGAGAGTTGGGGTGAGAGACTATCAGTAAATTTTAGGGAGAATAAAAAGATGTTCTGGAAGGAGGTAAATAGGGTGCGTAAGACAAGGGAGCAAATGGGAACTTCAGTGAAGGGCGTAAATGGGGAGGTGATAACAAGTAGTGGTGATGTGAGAAGGAGATGGAATGAGTATTTTGAAGGTTTGTTGAATGTGTCTGATGACAGAGTGGCAGATATAGGGTGTTTTGGTCGAGGTGGTGTGCAAAGTGAGAGGGTTAGGGAAAATGATTTGGTAAACAGAGAAGAGGTAGTAAAAGCTTTGCGGAAGATGAAAGCCGGCAAGGCAGCAGGTTTGGATGGTATTGCAGTGGAATTTATTAAAAAAGGGGGTGACTGTATTGTTGACTGGTTGGTAAGGTTATTTAATGTATGTATGACTCATGGTGAGGTGCCTGAGGATTGGCGGAATGCGTGCATAGTGCCATTGTACAAAGGCAAAGGGGATAAGAGTGAGTGCTCAAATTACAGAGGTATAAGTTTGTTGAGTATTCCTGGTAAATTATATGGGAGGGTATTGATTGAGAGGGTGAAGGCATGTACAGAGCATCAGATTGGGGAAGAGCAGTGCGGTTTCAGAAGTGGTAGAGGATGTGTGGATCAGGTGTTTGCTTTGAAGAATGTATGTGAGAAATACTTAGAAAAGCAAATGGATTTGTATGTGGCATTTATGGATCTGGAGAAGGCATATGATAGAGTTGATAGAGAAGCTCTGTGGAAGGTATTAAGAATATATGGTGTGGGAGGCAAGTTGTTAGAAGCAGTGAAAAGTTTTTATCGAGGATGTAAGGCATGTGTACGTGTAGGAAGAGAGGAAAGTGATTGGTTCTCAGTGAATGTAGGTTTGCGGCAGGGGTGTGTGATGTCTCCATGGTTGTTTAATTTGTTTATGGATGGGGTTGTTAGGGAGGTAAATGCAAGAGTCCTGGAAAGAGGGGCAAGTATGAAGTCTGTTGGGGATGAGAGAGCTTGGGAAGTGAGTCAGTTGTTGTTCGCTGATGATACAGTGCTGGTGGCTGATTCATGTGAGAAACTGCAGAAGCTGGTGACTGAGTTTGGTAAAGTGTGTGGAAGAAGAAAGTTAAGAGTAAATGTGAATAAGAGCAAGGTTATTAGGTACAGTAGGGTTGAGGGTCAAGTCATTTGGGAGGTGAGTTTGAATGGAGAAAAACTGGAGGAAGTGAAGTGTTTTAGATATCTGGGAGTGGATCTGTCAGCGGATGGAACCATGGAAGCGGAAGTGGATCATAGGGTGGGGGAGGGGGCGAAAATTTTGGGAGCCTTGAAAAATGTGTGGAAGTCGAGAACATTATCTCGGAAAGCAAAAATGGGTATGTTTGAAGGAATAGTGGTTCCAACAATGTTGTATGGTTGCGAGGCGTGGGCTATGGATAGAGTTGTGCGCAGGAGGATGGATGTGCTGGAAATGAGATGTTTGAGGTCAATGTGTGGTGTGAGGTGGTTTGATCGAGTAAGTAACGTAAGGGTAAGAGAGATGTGTGGAAATAAAAAGAGCGTGGTTGAGAGAGCAGAAGAGGGTGTTTTGAAATGGTTTGGGCACATGGAGAGAATGAGTGAGGAAAGATTGACCAAGAGGATATATGTGTCGGAGGTGGAGGGAACGAGGAGAAGAGGGAGACCAAATTGGAGGTGGAAAGATGGAGTGAAAAAGATTTTGTGTGATCGGGGCCTGAACATGCAGGAGGGTGAAAGGAGGGCAAGGAATAGAGTGAATTGGAGCGATGTGGTATACAGGGGTTGACGTGCTGTCAGTGGATTGAATCAAGGCATGTGAAGCGTCTGGGGTAAACCATGGAAAGCTGTGTAGGTATGTATATTTGCGTGTGTGGACGTGTGTATGTACATGTGTATGGGGGGGGGTTGGGCCATTTCTTTCATCTGTTTTCTTGCGCTACCTCGCAAACGCGGGAGACAGCGACAAAGTAAAAAAAAAAAAAAAAAAAAAAAAAAAATATATATATATATATATATATATATATATATATATATATATATATATATATATATATATATATATATAAAAGGGAAGGGAGCGGGGGGCTGGAAATCCTCCCCTCTCGTTTTTTTTGTTTTTTTTTTTAATTTTCCAAAAGAAGGAACAGAGAAGAGGTCCAGGTGAGGATATTCCCTCAAAGGCCCAGTCCTCTGTTCTTAACGCTACCTCGCTATCGCGGGAAATAGCGAATAGTATGAAAAAAAAAAAAAAAATATATATATATATATATATATATATATTTATTTATTTTGCTTTGTCGCTGTCTCCCACGTTCGCGAGGTAGCGCAAGGAAACAGATGAAAGAAATGGCCCAACCCACCCCCATACACAATGTATACACACACACGTCCACACATGCAAATATACATACCTATACATCTCAATGTACACATATATATACATAAACAGACACATACATATATACCGATGCACACAATTCACACTGTCTGCCCCCATTCACTCCCATCGCCACCTCGCCACACATGGAATACCTTCCCCCTCCCCCCTCATGTGTGCGAGGTAGCACTAGGAAAAGACAACAAAGGCCACATTCGTTCACACTCAGTCTCTAGCTGCCACACAATAATGCCCGAAACCACAGCTCCCTTTCCACATCCAGGCCCCACACAACTTTCCATGGTTTACCCCAGACGCTTCACATGCCCTGATTCAATCCACTGACAGCACGTCAACCCCGGTATACCACATCGATCCAATTCACTCTATTCCTTGCCCTCCTTTCACCCTCCTGCATGTTCAGGCCCCGATCACACAAAATCTTTTTTGCTCTATCTTTCCACCTCCAATTTGGTCTCCCAATAATGCCCGACACCACAGCTCCCTTTCCACATCCAGGCCCCATGCAACTTTCCGTGGTTTACCCCAGACGCTTCACATGCCCTGATTCAATCCACTGACAGCACGTCGACCCCGGTATACCACATTGATCCAATTCACTCTATTCCTTGCCCGCCTTTCACCCTCCTGCATGTTCAGGCCCCGATCACACAAAATCTTTTTCACTCCATCTTTCCACCTCCAATTTGGTCTCCCACTTCTCCTCGTTCCCTCCACCTCCGACACATATATCCTCTTGGTCAATCTTTCCTCATTCATTCTCTCCATGTGCCCAAACCATTTGAAAACACACTCTTCTGCTCTCTCAACCACGCTCTTTTTATTTCCACACATCTCTCTTACCCTTACATTACTTACTCGATCAAACCACCTCACACCACACACTGTCCTCAAACATCTCATTTCCAGCACATCCACCCTCCTGCGCACAACTCTATCCATAGCCCACGCCTCGCAACCATACAACATTGTTGGAACCACTATTCCTTCAAACATACCCATTTTTGCTTTCCGAGATAATGTTCTCGACTTCCACACATTCTTCAAGGCTCCCAGGATTTCTGCCCCCTCCCTACCCTATGATTCACATCCGCTTCCATGGTTCCATCCACTGCCAGATCCATTCCCAGATATCTAAAACTCTTTACTTCCTCCAGTTTTTCTCCACTCAAACTTACCTCCCAATTGACTTGACCCTCAGCCCTACTGTACATAATAATATATATCTTTTTCTTTCATACTATTTGCCATTTCCCGCATTAGCAAGGTAGCGTTAAGAACAGAGGACTGGACCTTTGAGGGAATATCCTCACCTGGCCCCCTTCTCTGTTCCTTCTTTTGGAAAATTAAAAAAAAAACGAGAGGGGGAGGATGGATATATATATACATCCATCCTTGGGGATAGGAGAGAAAGAATACTTCCCACGCATTCCTCACCTGTTTTAGATGGCGACTAAAGGGGACAGGAGCGGGGGCCTGGAAACCCTCCCCTTCTTGTACTGTAACTTTCTAAATGGGGAAACAGAAGGAGTCACGCGAGGAGTGCTCATCCTCCTCGAAGGCTCAGACTGGGGTGTCTAAATGTGTGTGAATGTAACCAAGATGAGAAAAAAGCAGAGATAGGTAGTAAGTTTGAGGAAATGAACCTGGATGTTTTGGCTCTGAGTGAAAGGAAGCTCAAAGGTAAAGGGGAAGAGTGGCTTGGGGTAAAGCATGGAAAGTTTTGTGCTGCCTGGATGTGGACAGGGAGCTGTGGTTTCGGTGCATTGTACATGACAGCTAGAGACTGAGTGTGAACGAATGTGGCCTTTGTTGTCTTTTCCTAGCGCTACCTTGCGCACATGCGGAGGGAGGAGGTTGTCATTTCACGTGTGGCGGGGTGGCAACGAGAAAGAATTAGGGCAGAATGTATGAATTACATACATGTGTATATATGTATATGTCTGTGTGGGTATATATATGTATACGTTGAGATGTATAGGTATGTATAGGTGCGTGTGTGGATGTGTATGAATATACATGTGTATGTGGGTGGGTTGGGCCATTCTTTCGTTTGTTTTCTTGTGCTACCTTGCTAACACAGGAGACAGCAATAAAGTATAATAAATCAATAATATACATATATATATATATATATCTTTCTTTTCTTTCATACTATTCGCCATCTTCCACATCAGCAAGGTAGCGCCAGGAACAGAGGACCGGGCTCCTGAGGGAACACCCTATATATATTTATATATATATATATATATATATATATATATATATATATATATATATATATATATATATATATATATATATATATTTTTTTTTGCTTTGTCGCTGTGTCCCGCGTTTGCGAGGTAGCGCAAGGAAACAGACGAAAGAAATGGCCCAACCCACCCCCATACACATGTATATACATACGTCCACACACGCAAATATACATACCTACACAGCTTTCCATGGTTTACCCCAGACGTTTCACATGCCTTGATTCAATCCACTGACAGCACGTCAACCCCGGTATACCAAATCGCTCCAATTTACTCTATTCCTTGCCCTCCTTTCACCCTCCTGTATGTTCAGGCCCCGATCACACAAAATCTTTTTCACTCCATCTTTCCACCTCCAATTTGGTCTCCCTCTTCTCCTCGTTCCCTCCACCTCCAACACATATATCCTCTTGGTCAATCTTTCCTCATTCATTCTCTCCATGTGCCCGAACCATTTCAAAACACCCTCTTCTGCTCTCTCAACCACGCTCTTTTTATTTCCACACATCTCTCTTACCCTTACGTTACTTACTCGATCAAACCACCTCACACCATATATTGTCCTCAAACATCTCATTTCCAGCACATCCATCCTCCTGCGCACAACTCTATCCATAGCCCACGTCTCGCAACCATACAACATTGTTGGAACCACTATTGCTTCAAACATACCCATTTTTGCTTTCCGAGATAATGTTCTCGACTTCCACACATTCTTCAAGGCTCCCAGAATTTTCGCCCCCTCCCCCACCCTATGATACACTTCCGCTTCCATGGTTCCATCCGCTGCCAGATCCACTCCCAGATATCTAAAACACTTCACTTCCTCCAGTTTTTCTCCATTCAAACTCACCTCCCAATTGACTTGACCCTCAACCCTACTGTATCTAATAACCTTGCTCTTATTCACATTTACTCTTAACTTTCTTCTTTCACACACTTTACCAAACTCAGTCACCAGCTTCTATAGTTTCTCACATGAATCAGCCACCAGCGCTGTATCATCAGCGAACAACAACTGACTCACTTCCCAAGCTCTCTCATCCCCAACAGACTTCATACTTGCACCTCTTTCCAAAACTCTTGCATTCACCTCCCTAACAACCCCATCCATAAACAAATTAAACAACCATGGAGACATCACACACCCCTGCCGCAAACCTACATTCACTGAGAACCAATCACTTTCCTCTCTCTCTCTCTCTCTCTCTCTCTCTCTCTCTCTATATATATATATATATATATATATATATATATATATATATATATATATATATAGTGCCATTGTACAAAGGCAAAGGGGAGAAAGGTGAGTGGAGTGTTCAAATTACAGGGGTATAAGTTTGTTGAGTATTCCTGGGAAATTATATGAGAGGGTATTGATTGAGAGGGTGAAGGCATGTACAGAGCATCATATTGGGGAAGAGCAGTGTGGTTTCAGAAATGGTAGAGTATGTGTGGATCAGGTGTTTGCTTTGAAGAATGTAGGTGAGAAATACTTAGAAAATCAAATGGATTTGTATGTAGCATTTATGGATCTGGAAAAGGTATATGATAGAGTTGATAGAGATACTCTGTGGAAGGTATTAAGAGTATACGGTGTGGGAGGTAAGTTGCTAGATGCAGTGAAAAGTTTTTATTCAGGATGTAAGGCATGTGTACGAGTAGGGAGAGAGGAAAGTGATTGGTTCCCAGTGAATGTCGGGGTGCAGCAGGGGTGAGTGATGTCACTATGGTTGTTTAATTTATTTATGGATGGGGTTGTTAGGGAGATGAATGCAAGACTTTTGGAGAGAGAGAGAGAGAGAGAGAGGGGTAGGTATGCAATCTGTTGTGGATGAGAGGGCTTGGGAAGTGAGTCAGTTGTTGTTAGCTGATGATACAGTGCTGGTGGTTGATTCAGGTGAGAAACTGCAGAAGCTGGTGACTGAGTTTGGTAGGTAGAGTGCATGAAAGAAGAAAGTTGAGAGTAAATGTGAATAAGAGCAAGGTTATTAGGTTCAGTAAGGTTGAGGGACAAGTCAGTTGGGAGGTGAGTTTGAATGGAGAAAAACTGGAGGAAGTGAGGTGTTTTAGATATCTGGGAGTGGATTTAGCAGTGCATGGAACCATGGAAGTGGAAGTGAGTCACAGGGTGGGGGAGGGGGCGAAGGTTCTGGAAGCATTGAAGTATGTGTGGAGGGCAAGAACATTATCTCGGAGGGCAAAAATGGGTATGTTTGAAGGAATAGTGGATCCAGCCATGTAATATGGTTGCGAGGCATGGGCTATAGATAGGGTTGTGCAGAGGAGGGTGGATGTGTTGGAAATGAGATGTTTAAGGTCAATATGTGGTGTAGGGTGGTTTGATCGAGTAAGTAATGAAAGGGGAAGAGAGATGTATGGTATTAAAAAGAGTGTGGTTCAGAGAGCAGAAGAGGGTGAATTGAAATGGTTTGGTCACATGGAGAGAATGAGTGAGGAAAGGTTAACAAAGATGATGTATGCGTCGGAGGTGGAGGGAACAAGGAGAAGTGGGAGACCAAATTGGAGGTGGAAGGATGGAGTGAAAAAGATTTTGAGCAATCAGGGCCTGAACATGCAGGAGGGTGAAAGGTGTGCGAGGAATAGAGTGAATTGGAACAATATGGTATACCAAGGTTGACGTGCTGTCGATGGATTGAACCAGGGCATGTGAAGCGTCTTGGGTAAACCATGAAAAGTTTTGTGGTGACTGGATGTGGAAAGGGAGTTGTGGTTTCGGTACATTACACTTGACTGTTAGAGACTGAGTGTAAACGAATGTGGCCTTTGTTGTCTTTTTCGTGTGCTACCTCACACGCGTGCGGGGGGAGGGGGGTGTCATTTCATGTGATGGGGTGGTGACGGGAATGAATAATGGCAGCAAGTATGAATTATGTACGTGTGTACATATATCTATATGTCTGTGTATGTATATATATGTAAACATTGAAATATACAGGTATGTATATGTGCGTGTATGGATATGTATGTATATACATGTGTATGTTGGTGGGTTGGGCCATTCTTTCATCTGTTTCCTTGCGCTACCTGGCTAACGCGGGAGACAGCGACAAAGTATAATAAATATATATATGTGAAGCGTCTGGGGTAAACCATGGAAAGTTCTGTGGGGCATGGATGTGGAAAGGGAGCTGTGGTTTTGGTGCATTATACAGGACAGCTAGAGACTCAGTGTGAACGAATGTGGTTTTTGTTATCTTTTCCTGGTGCTACCTCGCACACATGTGGGGGGAGGGGGTTGTTATTTCATGTGTGGCGTTGTGGTGATGGTAATGAATAAAGGCAGTATATATGAAATATGTACATGTGTATATATGCATATGTCTGTGTATGTATAAATGTGTATACGTTGAAATGTATAGGTATGTATATGTGCATGTGTGGACTTGGACGTATATACATGTGTATGTGGGTGGGTTGGGCCATTCTTTCGTCTGTTTCCTTGCGCTACCTCGCTAACACAGAAGACAGCGACAAAGTATAATAAATAGATATCTGGGAGTGGATCTGGCAGCGGATGCAACCATGGAAGCGGAAGTGAATCATAGGGTGGGGGGGGCAAAAATCCTGGGAGCCTTGAAGAATATGTGGAAGTCGAGAACATTATCTCCGAAAGCAAAAATGGCTATGTTTGAAGGAATAGTGGTTCCAACAATGTTGTATGGTTGCGAGGCGTAGGCTATGGATAGAGTTGTGCGCAGGAGGGTGGATGTGCTGGAAATGAGATGTTTGAGGACAATGTGAGGTGTGAGGTGGTTTGATCAAGTAAGTAATGTAAGGGTAAGAGAGATGTGTGGAAATAAAAAGAGCATGGTTGAGAGAGCGGAAGAGGGTGTTTTGAAATGGTTTGGGCACATGGAGAGAATGAGTGAGGAAAGATTGACAAAGAGGATATATGTGTTGGAGGTGGAGGGAACAAGGAGAAGTGGGAGACCAAATTGGAGGTGGAAAGATGGAGTGAAAAAGATTTTGAGTGATCGGGGCCTGAACATGCAGGAGGGTGAAAGGCGGGCAAGGAATAGAGTGAATTGGATCGATGTGGTATACCAGGGTCGACGTGCTGTCAATGGATTGAATCAGGGCATGTGAAGCGTCTGGGGTAAACCATGGAAAGTTCTGTGGTTCCTGGATGTGGAAAGGGAGCTGTGGTTTCGAGTATTATTGCATGACAGCTAGAGACTGAGTGTGAATGAATGGGGCCTTTGTTGTCTTTTCCTAGCGCTACCTCGCACACATGAGCAGGGAGGGGGATGTTATTCCATGTGTGGCGAGGTGGCGATGGGAATGAATAAAGGCAGATAGTGTGAATTGTGTGCATGTGTATATATGTATGTCTCTGTGTGTTATTTATATGTGTACTTTGAGATGTATGGGTATGTATATTTGCGTGTGTGGACGTGTATGTATATACATATGTATGGGGGTGGGTTGGGCCATTTCTTTCATCTGTTTCCTTGCACTACCTTGCAAATGCGGGAGACAGCGACAAAGCAAAATAAAATATAAAAAAATAATATATATATATATTTGGTAAAGTGAGTGAAAGAAGAAAGCTGCAAGTAAAAGTGAATAAGAGCAAGGTTATTAGGTATAGTAGGGTTGAGGACCAAGTTAATTGGGATGTATGTTTCATTAGAGAAAAAAGGGGGAAGTGAAGTGTATTAGATATCTGGGAGTGGATTTGGCAGCAGAGGAAACCTTGAAAGCGAAAGTGAGTCATAGGGTAGGGGAGGAGGCGAAGGTTCTAGGAGCAATGAAGAATGTGGAAGGAGAGATCATTATCTTGGAGAGGAAAAGTGGGTATGTTTGAAGGAATAGTGGTTCCAACAGTGTTATACGGTTGCGAGGCATGGGCTATAGATAGGGTTGTATGGAGGAGGGTGGATGTGTTGGAAATGAAATGTTTGAGGACAATATGTGGTGTAAGGTGGGTTGATCAAGTAAGTAATGTAAGGGTAAGAGAGATGTGTGGAAAGAAAAAGAGTATGGTTGAGAAAGCAGAAGAGGGTGTGTTGAAATGATTTGGACATATGGATAGAATGAGTGAGGAAAGATTTACAAAGAGGATATATGTGTCAGAGGTGGAGGGAACAAGAAGTGGGAGACCAAATTGGAGGTGGAAGGATGGAGTGAAAAAGATTTTGAGCGATCCGGGCCTTTACATACAGGAGGGTGAAGGTTGTACAAGGAATAGAATGAATTGGAACTATGTGGTATACCGGGGTCGACGAGCTATCATTGGATTGTGAAGCGTCCGGGGTAAAGCATGGAAAGTTTTGTGAGGCCTTTATGTGAAAAGGGAGCAGTAGTTTCGATGCATCATACATGACAGCGAGAGGAGTGTGAACGAATGTGACCTATGTTGTCTTTTCCTAGTGCTACTTCGCATGCATGCGGGGGGAGGGGGGTGCCATTTCATGTGTGGCGGGGTGGCGACGGGAATGGATGAAGGCAGCATTTATGAATATGTACATGTGTATATATGTATATGTCTGTGTATGTATATGTATGTATATGTTGAAATGTATAGGTATGTATATGTGCATGTGTGGGCATTTATGTATATACATGTGTATGTGAGTGGGATGAGCCATTCTTTTGTCTGTTTCCTTGCGCAGGAGACAGCAACAGATTGGGGTGTCTAAATGTGTGTGGATGTAATCAAGATGAGAAAAAAGGAGAGATAGGTAGTATGTTTGAGGAAAGGAACCTGGATGTTTTGGCTCTGAGTGAAATGAAGCTCAAGGGTAAAGGGGAAGAGTGGTTTGGGAATGTCTTGGGAGTAAAGTCAGGGGTTAGTGAGAGGACAAGAGCAAGGGAAGGATTAGCACTACTCCTGAAACAGGAGTTGTGGGAGTATGTGATAGAGTGTAAGAAAGTAATTTCTAGATTGAAATGGGTAAAACTGAAAGTGGATGGAGAGAGATGGGTGATTATTGGTGCATATGCACCTAGGCATGAGAAGAAAGATCATGAGAGGCAAGTGTTTTGGGAGCAGCTGAATAAGTGTGTTAGTAGTTTTGATGCACGAGACCGGGTTATAGTGATGGGTGATTTGAATGCAAAGGTGAATAATGTGGCAGTTGAGGGAATAATTGGTGTACATGGGGTGTTCAGTGTTGTAAATGGAAATGGTGAAGAGATTGTAGATTTGCTGAAAAAGGGCTGGTGATTGAGAATACCTGGTTTAAAAATAGATATATATAAGTATACGTATGTAAGTAGGAGAGGTGGCCAGAGAGCGTTATTGGATTACGTGTTAATTGTTAAGCACGCGAAAGAGAGACTTTTGGATGTTAATGTGCTGAGAGGTGCAACTGCAGGGATGTCTGATCATTATCTTGTGGAGGTGAAGGTAAGGATTTGTAGAGGTTTTAAGAAAAGAAGAGAGAATGTTGGGATGAAGAGAGTTGTGAGAGTAAGTGAGCTTGGGAAGGAGACTTGTGTGAAGAAGTACCAGGAGAGACTGAGTACAAAATGGATAAAGGTGAGAACAAAGAACGTAAGGGGAGTGGGGGAGGAATGAAATGTATTTAGGGAAGCAATGATGGCTTGTGCAAAAGATGATTGTGGTATGAGAAGCGTGGGAGGTGGGCAGATTAGAAAGGTTAGTGAGTGGTGGGATGAAGAAGTAAGATTATTAGTGAAAGAGAAGAGAGAGGCATTTGGACGATTTTCGCAGGGAAAGAATGCAAATGACTGGGAGATGTATAAAAGAAAGAGGCAGGAGGTCAAGAGAAAGGTGCAAGAGGTGAAAAAGAGGGCAAATGAGAGTTGGGGTGAGAGAGTATCATTAAATTCTAGGGAGAATAAAAAGATGTTTTGGAAGGAGGTAAATAAAGTGCGTAAGAAAAAGGAACAAATGAGAACTTCACTGAAGGGGGCTAATGGGGAGGTGATAACAAGTAGTGGTGATGTGTGAAGATGGAGTGAGTATTTTTAGGGTTTGTTGCATGTGTTTGATGATAGAGTGGCAGAAATAGGGTGTTTTGGTCGAGGTGGTGTGCAAAGTGAGAGGGTTAGGGAGAATGATTTGGTAAAAAGAGAATAGGTAGTAAAAGCTTTGCGGATGATGAAAGCCGGCAAGGCAGCGGGTTTGGATGGCACTGCAGTGGGGTTTATTAAAAAAGGGGGGTGACTGTATTGTTCACTGCTTGGTAAGGTTATTTAATGTATTTTTTTTTTTTTTTTTTTTTTTTTTTTTTTATACTTTGTCGCTGTCTCCCGCGTCTGCGAGGTAGCGCAAGGAAACAGACGAAAGAAATGGCCCAACCCCCCCCCCATACACATGTACATACACATGTCCACACACGTGTATACATACCTACACAGCTTTCCATGGTCCACCCCAGACGCCTCACATGCCTTGATTCACTCCACTGACAGCACGTCAACCCCTGTATACCACATCGCTCCAATTCACTCTATTCCTTGCCCTCCTTTCACCCTCCTGCATGTTCAGGCCCCGATCACACAAAATCTTTTTCACTCCATCTTTCCACCTCCAATTTGGTCTCCCTCTTCTCCTCGTTCCCTCCACCTCCGACACATATATCCTCTTGGTCAATCTTTCCTCACTCATTCTCTCCATGTGCCCAAACCATTTCAAAACACCCTCTTCTGCTCTCTCAACCACGCTCTTTTTATTTCCACACATCTCTCTTACCCTTACGTTACTTACTCGATCAAACCACCTCACACCACACATTGTCCTCAAACATCTCATTTCCAGCACATCCATCCTCCTGCGCACAACTCTATCCATAGCCCACGCCTCGCAACCATACAACATTGTTGGAACCACTATTCCTTCAAACATACCCATTTTTGCTTTCCGAGATAATGTTCTCGACTTCCACACATTTTTCAAGGCTCCCAAAATTTTCGCCCCCTCCCCCACCCTATGATCCACTTCCGCTTCCATGGTTCCATCCGCTGACAGATCCACTCCCAGATATCTAAAACACTTCACTTCCTCCAGTTTTTCTCCATTCATTTCTCCATGTATGTATGACTCATATTGAGGTGCCTGAGGATTGGCGGAATGCTTGCATAGTACCATTGTACAAAGGCAAAGGGGATAAAAGTGAGTGCTTAAATTACAGAGGTATAAGTTTGTTGAGTATTCCTGGGAAATTATAAGGGAGGGTATTGATTGAGAGGGTGAAGGCATGTACAAAGCATCAGATTGGGGAAGAGCAGACTGGTTTCAGAAGTGGTAGAGGATGTGTGGATCAGGTGTTTGCTTTGAAGAATGTATGTGAGAAATACTTAGAAAAGCAAATGGATTTGTATGCAGCATTTATGGATCCGGAAAAGGCATATGATAGAGTTGATAGAGATGCTCTGTGGAAGGTATTAAGAATATATGGTGTGGGGGTAAGTTGTTAGAAGTAGTGAAAAGCTTTTATCGAGGATGTAAGGCATGTGTACGGGTAGGAAGAGAGGAAAGTGATTGGTTCTCAGTGAATGTTGGTTTGCGGCAGGGGTGTGTGATGTCTCCATGGTTGTTTAATTTGTTTATGGATGGGGTTGTTAGGGAGGTGAATGCAAGAGTTTTGGAAAGGGGGGGCAAGTATGCAGTCTGTTGTGGATGAGAGAGCTTGGGAAGTGAGTCAGTTAATGTTCGCTGCGCTGGTGGCTGATTCGTGTGAGAAACTGCAGAAGCTGGTGACTGAGTTTGGTAACGTGTGTGAAAGAAGAAAGCTGAGCGTAAATGTGAATAAGAGCAAGGTTAGGTACAGTAGGGTTGAGGGACAAGTCAATTGGGAGGTAAGTTTGAATGGAGAAAAATTGGAGGAAGCGAAGTGTTTTAGATGGAACCATGGAAGTGGAAGTGAATCATAGGGTTGGGGAGGGGGCGAAAGTTCTGGGCACATTGAAGAATGTGTGGAAGTCCAGAACGTTATCTTGGAAAGCAAAAATGGGTATGTTTGAAGGAATAGTAATTTCAGCAATGATATATGGTTGCGAGGCATGGGCTATAGATGAGAGTTGTGCGGAGGAGGGTGGATGTGCTGGAAATGAGATGTTTGAGGACAATATTTGGTGTGAGGTGGTTTGATCGAATACGTAATGAAAGGGTAAGAGAGATGTGTGGTAATAAAAAGAGTGTGGTTGAGAGAGAAGAAGAGGGTGTTTTGAAATGGTTTGGTCACATGGAAAGAATGAGTGAGGAAAGATTGACAAAGAGGATATATGTGTCAGAGGTGGAGGGAACGAGGAGAAGTGAGAGACCAAATTGGAGGTGGAAAGATGGAGTGAAAAAGATCTTGAGTGATCGGGGCCTGAACATGCAGGAGGGTGAAAGGTATGCAAGGAATAGAGTGAATTGGAAGGATGTGGTATGCCGGCGTCGTCGTGCTGTCAATGGATTGAGCTAAGGTATGTGAAGCGTCTGGGGTAAACCATGGAAATTCTGTAGGGCCTGGATGTGGAAAGGGAGCTGTGGTTTTGGTGCATTATATATGACAGCTAGAGACTGAGTGTGAACGAATGGGGCCTTTGTTGTCTTTTCCTAGCACTACCTCGCACACATGAGGGGGGAGGGGGATGTTATTCCATGTGTGGCGAGGTGGCAATGGGAATGAATAAAGGCAGACAGTATGAATTGTGTGCATGTGTATATATGTATGTGTCTGTGTGTGTACATATATGTGTACATTGAGATGTATGGGGATGTATATTTGTGTGTGTGGCCGTGTATGTATATACATGTGTATGGGGGTGGGTTGGGCCATTTCTTTCATCTGTTTCCTTGCGCTACCTCGCAAACGCGGGAGACAGCGACAAAGCAAATAAAATAAAGCATATATATATATATATATATATATCCTACATATCCAGGTGCTGTCCCAATGTTTAGCTCTTATGTGATTGCAAACATTTTCATCTAAAACAGAAAAACTGAATAACTTATGGTTAACTGACGAGTAAAAATTCAAAGATAACCCATTATACTTTTCCTTTATGTTTGAGCTATATCAAATTTCATACTTTCTAATTTTGTATTCTTTCCTCATAAAGAAACTGGCGAGGCATAATGGTAAACGACATGTTCAGGTGAGAGAGTGATCAGGAAGGAGCACTGGTGGTGGTGGTGGTGTGGCAGGCAGTGAGGTGTGGCAGGCTTACCATGCTACAGTATGCATTACTTTGGTGCTATGGACCAACACCTACAGCCTTAGCAGCGGTCAGGCAGCATTCTCTTGAATGACAATTGCAGTACTTCTACAGTAGGCAATAATTCAAGGTAAGAGTAATGAGACATTAAGCGTCACCAGAAAAGGCTACATTTAATTTCATTTAGGGCAATTAATGAAATGACAAATCCGTTAGATGTAGTTTACACATATGCTATTATCAACAAATAACAACTCAAAAGAATGTGAGATTAAAACAAACAAAATTAACATAGGTAATAGAGATACCAATAATACAAGCAGTACATGAGACTAGAACCAACTGGTTGAGGTGAGTACCGCTGTGAGAGTGGGCACCCACAGAGGGGGAGCGATCAGCTGAGCCAGGCAGGATCAACTGCACCTCGTCGCTCTCCATCATGGTGGCTGGCCCTCCACTACGTACCTCGCCACCTCCACACCCACATCACCTCCAACTTATCTTCCTTCACACTTTCACTTTCACTGTTTGAACGATTTCCTGTGATCGTTTATTACTGTTAATGTTTTCTGGTTTAATCTTCTTTAATGTTCCACTTGCACTTTAAAAAGTTGAATATGTTCTGGAAAATGTAAATATTTTCAATATAACAAACATTTTCCATATCAATACAAATAAATTTCACTGACAGTTCAATGCAACTCTTGCATTTTCAGTGTTCTATAAAATCACAGAATGTTTGATGCAATGTGTTCATGTTATTGCAATTTTCACCACAAAAACTGCATCACAAAAGACCAGTAGCATCTGATACTCTCACATATTACAATTTTCATGGAAAACGACAGATCATTTTCTTTATGAAAGTGTAAAGCCTTAAGCCAGGTAGTCAACACCATGTTATGCCATGTTAGATATCGCTGGGCTTAACCTGCAAGAGGTTGCACTGCAACTATCAAGGAACCTATAGCAAGTCTATATCATTGGGACACTCTCATCAAAGAACTTGTCACTCCAAAGGAGTCTACACTTCCCTGCTACTAAAAGTAGTCCAGCCTTGGGCTGCAAGAGCCTTTAGAAAATGATCATGGGTAATGCCAGGACTCTTTTATAGAAACTGGTCCTGGGGTAATTATGAAAATAAATATACCATTTTACCTACTGTGGCTTCATGAACTTGCATAGTTTATTGCAGGGTGACTCTAGCTGCCAGACACAATTACTGCATGTGGAACACTCTTCTACACTCCTAGATCACACACACACAATGTCCTAGATGTTCTTGAAGTAGAACAACAAAAGAAAATGCTCACAAAGAGACCAGAAACTGTCAATAATAAATGGTGGGAAACAGGAGCAAATTTTGGGACTGTTGAACAAAAACTGAAGGTAATGACTAATGCAGAGGACACTGAAACAAAGGTACTTTGGCAATTATTATGAGAGAGAGAGAGAGAGAGAGAGAGAGAGAGAGAGAGAGAGAGAGAGAGAGAGAGAGAGAGAGAGAGAGAGAGAGAGAGAGAGGAGAGAGAGAGAGAGAGAGAGAGAGTAATATGTACTGTTTGAGACAACATTCAGCAAGGTGTATGATTTCTTAGCTGGAAGATTAAACCCTTTAACATCTCAAAGGGGTTTTCTGTCCATTCCTGCTGAGTCCCTTCTTTTTGTTGCATGAAAGCATTCTTACCCTTACAGAATGAGAAGTAAACTATATAGAAATAAATTCAGCCAAGTACAGTTTATGGATAATAAGTCTGGATAATTTGATTTACCATCGGTATTATAGATAACAGTTAAGAGTGCTGCCAGCAAGCTTATTCTATCATGATATTTCTCTACCTTCAGACTGATTCAGTTATCATAATTTTATTTTTATTCTTTTATAATGATAATAATATGTACATGCAGTCTAAAAGTAACATTTAAAAGGATATCATATCCATTGCCCACCAATGAAGTATGCATGAGGGGGCTGCAGCACAACCATCGAGGCTAAACAAAATATATCCATGAAAACTGTATATTCACCACCAACTAGTACTTTATTGGTTTCCCTTTCTTTTTTTTACACTCCTTGAAATGACCAGGGGCTGAATCACTAAGGTTGTGAAGCCATTTAGGATACATCTTTGCTCAGATTTCATAAATGGCTGCCTCCAGCTTAGGTAGTGACAAAGTACAATATCCGTTATGTAGTTCCATTTTCATAAGTGCCCCCAAATTTTCTGTTGGATTCAAGTCCTGTGACTTCCTGGGCCAGTCACTGAAATACTTCAGTGCACAGTCCTTAAGCCAATCAGTGACATATTTGGCAGTATGATAGGGAGCCCCACCCTGCAAAAGCACTTCAGCCTTGCACTTTTTGAACAAATCTGGAACATGGTCACACGGTAGCTTGAGGAAACTATGTCTGTTCATAGATTCATTATTTGGCAACACTAAAAGGTCCCTATCACCATAATAACAGACAATCCTATACCATATATGAAGCAGGGAACATTACAATGCTTGTAATGTACTTGGGGTCAAATAGATCACAGCCTGGTCAACTGTATACATGCCCACCATGGCCACTTGTCACAGAAAAGGTGGACTCATCACACTTCAAGAATTTTCTGAACTTACCTGTATCCCACATCACATATTTGTTGCAAAAATCGATTCTTTCCTTCAGATGCCTATAGGTTTCAAGTGGTTTGAAATAAAGCCTGTAGCTCCACTACTTTAGGTTCTCATGTAAGTGGCACTGCACTGTCCTTACCGACACGTCACTGAGCAGTCTTAGGATTTTATCTTTTAATTCTTTTGTACTCAAGCATGGATTTGCATCCAATTGACGTACTCAAGCATGGATCTGCATCCACTTGACATCTAAAAACATTTAGAGTATGTAAAGAGGTTTTTATGGCCTTCCTAGGGTGCCTCACATGGGTCAGAGTTCATTAACTTTCTTCCTTAAGTGGCTGATTTCCCTTGTAAAGTGCAACATTAGAGGCTACTCTGTTACATGTAAGGTGAATATTTCCAACCATAGTAGGTGGTAGAAATATGAAAAGGGAAAAATACAATGAAAATTTAGGGCATTAGTGGGGAAAAAGGCGTCCCAACCTCCTACAACAGATATACTGCTGCTGAGGCAGGCTCATGTGGTATGTTGGCGTGTCATGTAATTGCCACTTCTTGCTTAAGGCTGCCAACCTCATAGGGTGACACCAAGACTATTTTAGGAGGGATAAAGTGTTTGTGTCAATATGATTACTGTGGGCCCACTCATGCCTACCTCACTGGCAGGCACTGCATGAATAAGCGGAAGCAAGGAAATTTTGGCTATGGCATCAGCATCTACACAAACTGTGTAAGTCCTCTCTCATGTTTGAAGGGCAATGGAGCAAGATATGTCCCTTGAAGGCATTTAGCACCCATATGCCCTACCTCCCATATCCCAACCCAGAACGTAGGCTTGAAATTGTGGCAGAAGTCTCAGTTCATAGATTCATGGGTGGAGAGGCTACCCAGGCACCATATGCATACAAGTGGAGTAGCTGAAGGGTTAAGAAACTGCAGAGTATTCACTATCAGTACATGTTGCCAAAAATTGATATTTCAGATAAAACAAGAGAAAGAGAGGCATATGGAGATGTGTGGATTGCACCAAAACTAAGAACAATAGTGAAGCATGAATTTGATCAACATGAGCAGTTGAATTTTGTAATGAATGAAGACCATATCCCAGAGCCAAAGATGAAAAAATGGAGAAAGAAGAAATACTCATTAAAACACTACTAGAGGCCATAAACATGCAAAATGCATTTTCTGTTTTAAAAGAATTAAAGAGAATTGTTCTACATAGTAAAGACATATGGGAAAACTCTGTAATGATTACAATGAATTTGAGTTAAGTAGCCAAACTAAGAAACCTCTAAGCAAGGAGGAATTCAGTGGGGTATTCATCACAGCTGACAGACTGAAACAAGAAAGAGAAGTAAAAGATTACATTTGAAAAGCAAAAAACAAGAGATTTTAAAAAAGACTGGAGGGTGGAACAGCCCCTCGAGTACTTCAGATATGTCAGGAATATTAAGTGATGGGAATGTCAGACTGAAAATATTGCATACAAATGTACATGGACAAGTGTCAATGCTCAAGGACAGAATCAGGGAAACAAAACTAACTAGAGACAAGATCTGACCTAACCTGTACAGTGGGATTCACAATTTTTTGGAAGGAAAAGGAATACAAAGGAGAAGAATATGACTATAAGAGACAGCCTTAAGTTTCGGGAAATAGAAGAGGGTGGTCCATTCAAACAATACATAATAGGAAGGGTAAGTGTAGAAAAGAACTGCGTGGCAGTGTTGATAATTAATAATCCTCCAGGAAATTCCAGTGAACTAGAATAAATATACATTCATAAAAGTGAAGAAAGAATCAAAATGGTACATCAAGCATTAAAATGCACTCCTCAGATATGGTCAAGTCATAATAATGTGGAATTGCAATTATAAAGAGATATGCTTGGAACATTTGGTTTCTTATGCAGAAACAAATTCTTAGATCATTTACCGGAAAATCTCCTGTATCAGCTTGTCACTGAACACACAAAGATATGAAGGACTAATACACCAACATTAATGTATCTTATCTTCACATGTATTAACATGGAAACTGTGAATACCATGTATGAAATACGAAATGGATAGATAATGATACAATATTTGAGTTTGATTATGTAGTAAATGAGGGCATAGAACTGAAAAGATAAAACTTCACTTGAAAAGGAGATATAAGCATGGAAACCACACAGAACTAAACAATTTCTATGTGAACATAAAATGGAAACAGAGTTCAGTTGTCATGACATAGCACACAGTGCAGGTGCATTCTGTGAAATTTATAGTGAAGGAACTGGAACAAGGGTACCATTAGGTTCAAATACAAAGGGAAAGACGGAGAGAAGTGTAGTTTAATCAACGATGTCGAAAGTGAAATAGTTATGTGGGGAAGATATAAGCAGTACTAAAGCCAACCAGCAACTGAAAGGTTTAAAGAGCAAAGAATGTGTACGGTGGATCAGAAAAGAGAAAGAAAGAACTTTGAAAACTTCCTCATAAATTCATGGTTTGTTGAATGTGTTTGATGATAGAGTGGCAGATATAGGGTGTTTTGGTCGAGGTGGTGTGCAAAGTGAGAGGGTTAGGGAAAATGATTTGGTAAACAGAGAAGAGGTAGTAAAAGCTTTGTGGAAGATGAAAGCCGGCAAGGCAGCAGGTTTGGATGGTATTGCAGTGGAATTTATTAAAAAAGGGGGTGACTGTATTGTTGACTGGTTGGTAAGGTTATTTAATGTATGTATGACTCATGGTGAGGTGCCTGAGGATTGGCGGAATGCTTGCATAGTGCCATTGTACAAAGGCAAAGGGGATAAGAGTGAGTGCTCAAATTACAGAGGTATAAGTTTGTTGAGTATTCCTGGGAAATTATATGGGAGGGTATTGATTGAGAGGGTGAAGGCAGGTACAGAGCATCAGATTGGGGAAGAGCAGTGTGGTTTCAGAAGTGGTAGAGGATGTGTGGATCAGGTGTTTGCTTTGAAGAATGTATGTGAGAAATACTTAGAAAAGCAAATGGATTTGTATGTAGCATTTATGGATCTGGAGAAGGCATATGATAGAGTTGATAGAGATGCTCTGTGGAAGGTATTAAGAATATATGGTGTGGGAGGCAAGTTGTTAGAAGCAGTGAAAAGTTTTTATCGAGGATGTAAGGCTTGTGTACGTGTAGGAAGAGAGGAAAGTGATTGGTTCTCAGTGACTGTAGGTTTGCAGCAGGGGTGTGTGATGTCTCCATGGTTGTTTAATTTGTTTATGGATGGGGTTGTTAGGGAGGTGAATGCAAGAGTTTTGGAAAGAGGGGCAAGTATGAAGTCTGTTGGGGATGAGAGAGCTTGGGAAGTGAGTCAGTTGTTGTTCGCTGATGATACAGTGCTGGTGGCTGATTCATGTGAGAAACTGCAGAAGCTGGTGACTGAGTTTGGTAAAGTGTGTGAAAGAAGAAAGTTAAGAGTAAATGTGAATAAGAGCAAGGTTATTAGGTACAGTAGGGTTGAGGGTCAAGTCAATTGGGAGGTGAGTTTGAATGGAGAAAAACTGGAGGAAGTAAAGTGTTTTAGATATCTGGGAGTGGATCTGGCAGCGGATGGAACTATGGAAGCGGAAGTGGATCATAGGATGGGGGAGGGGGCGAAAATTCTGGGAGCCTTGAAGAATGTGTGGAAGTCGAGAACATTATCTCGGAAAGCAAAAATGGGTATGTTTGAGGGAATAGTGGTTCCAACAATGTTGTATGGTTGCGAGGCGTGGGCTATGGATAGAGTGGTGCACAGGAGGATGGATGTGCTGGAAATGAGATGTTTGAGGACAATGTGTGGTGTGAGGTGGTTTGATTGAGTAAGTAACGTAAGGGTAAGAGAGATGTGTGGAAATAAAAAGAGCGTGGTTGAAAGAGCAGAAGAGGGTGTTTTGAAATGGTTTGGGCACATGGAGAGAATGAGTGAGGAAAGATTGACAAAGAGGATATATGTGTCGGAGGTGGAGGGAACGAGGAGAAGAGGGAGACCAAATTGGAGGTGGAAGGATGGAGTGAAAAAGATTTTGTGTGATCGGGGCCTGAACATGCAGGAGGGTGAAAGGAGGGCAAGGAATAGAGTGAATTGGAGCGATGTGGTATACCGGGGTTGACGTGCTGTCAGTGGATTGAATCAGGGCATGTGAAGCGTCTGGGGTAAACCATGGAAAGCTGTGTAGGTATGTATATTTGCGTGTGTGGACGTATGTATATACATGTGTATGGGGGTGGGTTGGGCCATTTCTTTCGTCTGTTTCCTTGCGCTACCTCGCAAACGCGGGAGACAGCGAAAAAAAAAAAAAAAATTCATGGTATAGGACTCATAGGGGAAAAGTCATAGAGAATGATGCAGAGGAGGTAAGCTAGGAGCTGAATGGCAGGTTCAACAGTGTTTTCACTATGGCTGACACTAATGTCCTAACTCTAATGAGATGATGATAGATGCTTCTTGGAAGGCATGGAAATATCCAGAAAATATAGACAGACAATTAAAAGGCCTTTACCCATTTAAGGCTCATGTCGCTGATGAAATTTCTCATGTGCTGAAGCAGTGGGCAGATACACTTGACAAATTAGCTAAACTGCTGTTCAAGATTTTGCTAGAGGAAGGTAAAGTGCTAAAGAAGTAGAAAAGAGCAAATGTCACCATTTTCTCCAAGAAAGAAAACTGGGAAACTGCTTTGCAACAAGCTAGTTTCTAGGACAAATGTGGTCAGTAAAATACTGAAAAAGATAATCAGAAAGCAAATGGATGACCACTTTCAGACGAAAAACTACATATGGGACAGACTGTATGAATTCAGGAAAAGGTCATGCGTTACAAAATTCTCAGAATTCTATTGGAATGTACTGCACTTCAAAGAAAGAGAAAGTTATGCAGATTGATTGTATCAGCATTTGCAGATCGCACTTGGCATTATCATACATGAGGTCAGTAAAGAAGCTGGATCTTCAGGCAGGAATAAGAGGGACAAACCTTCGATGGCTATAGAGTAGCCTTAGTGGTAGGGAACAAACGCTGCATGTCAGAGGAATCTGCTCAAAATGGGATGGGGTCACCAATGGTGTGCTGAAGGTTTCAGTCTGGGATCACTGCTCTTCTTTATCTTGGTTAATGACTTGCCACAGAGACTGGACTCATATGTGAATGTGGGGATGATGCCAAGGTCATAAGGGAAGCAGTGAAAGTCCCCAACTTATGAAGGTCTGGCCAATGAACTTACAAATGAGCTCAAAAAGTACTTTCATTTCTAGTTCGACATTCAAATGATCATTCATACTTATGAACTACTTACATATGCATTTTTCCATCAAATGTTGCTTAAAATGATCTTTCATTGGCTACATTTATTTTCAAAATACAATATCTATTATAGATTTTTTCTAGCATGTATAGATGATAGTCTAATTCTATGCGAATTATTTCTTTATGCTTTCCAACTTCCAAACAATTCAACTTGCGGACAGGGTCCAGGAAAATAACCCATTCACAGGTTGGGGACTCCCAGTAAAGAATGACCAAAAATGCATTAACTTTAACTGAAACCAAACAAAGTCTAAAGCTGGTCTCATACATGGGAGATGAGATTCAACCCAAGTAAATGCAAAGTAATGAAGATAGGACACAGAAAAAGAAGACATCAATACAAATAACATCTGACACAAAATATGCTGCAGGAATCTTTGTGTGTGAGGGACCTGGGAGTCAGTATTTCAAATGATCTGTTACCAAAGCCCCACCTAGAGAATAATGTGAAGAGGCAAACTAACAGCTGGGAAATACCAGAACCATATATTCAAGAACATGGAAAAAAATACATATCTAGCGAACTGTTCATGTTGTACACTAAGCCAAGACTAGATTACGCATCTCAAGTTTGGTCACCGTAATTAAAGAGCCACAAAGATCTAACAGAAAAGGTTCAGAGAGAGCAACAAAAATAGTACCAGACTTAAGAGAACTGAGTTACAGAGAGAGATCAGTGGCCATAAATTTGTCCATCATGGAAAAGAGACAAGTAGAGAGTGACTTGATCACAACCTTTTAAGTTTTTAAACTTAAACAAGTCTGATGATGTAAGTAGTGAAAGAGACAAAGACAAAACAACAAAATGTTTTAACATGGAACTAAGCATGGAACCTGTTAGAAAATACTCATGGCACTCACTTTTAAAGTATAAAAACATGAGACGCATGGAATAAACTTAGTAATGAAATTGTAATTCCTCAAAGTGCACAAAAGTTTAAAAAGTTGTAAGCAAGCAAGGAATGGTCAAGAGATGCCACAACATGGATGTAGAACTCCCTATGTATTTTACAAAATGCAGAAATTACTACACACCTCCCTCTTGCAGTAAGCAGTGACAGAGGCTCAGAAACATATACACCTGGCCCCCCTGTAAAACACTTTAAATTCCTAAAACACATCCCATCCTCCTGCTACATATTCATCCTCTGATGCAACACACACCATCCTCCTGTAATATATCCACCCTCCTGTAACATACCCAATCCTCTTATAACAACCACACCCTAATCCCCCTCCACCCAAACCTCCTGTAACATACCCATCCTCCTGTAACATAACCACCCTCCTGTAACAAATGCTAACCTCCTACAACACTGCCACCCTCTCTTAACACACCCCAGGTTCCTGTAATACAACCCATCCTCCTGTGGCATACCCTATTCCTGTAACATACCCACCTTTTGGTAACACACCCTAACTTCCTGTAGAATACCTACCCTCCAGTGATACATCCACTTTTCAGTGGAATATCTACCTCCTGTAACACACTCCATTCCCCTGTAACACAACGATCCTCTCATAACACATCCACTCTCTTGTAACACATGCCACTCCTATAACACATTACCTAGCAGGAAATAAGCTTAAAGATTCTGTGGTTGAGAAGGACTTAGGAGACATGGTCTCTTACAAGTTGCCAGAGTCTCATATCAAGAGAATAGTTAGAGGAGACCATCTGTCTGTTGGCAAATATAAGAACAGCTTTCAAATACATACATAAAGAAACATTTAGTAAGCTATTCATATCATACATAAGGCTAAAACTTGAGTATGCTTCTCAAGTTTGGTTACCACACCTTATGAAGCACAAAGAGCTTTGAGAAGGTCCAGAGGAGGGCAACAAAGACTGTACTAGAAATGAGAGACCTAAGCTACAGGGAAAGGATGGATGCTTTAAATCTACCTGCCTTGGAAGAGAGAAGACTGAAGGGGTGACCTTATCACAACCTTTTAGTTTGTAAAAGAGATCAATGAAGTGGAGAGTGGATAGTTCTTTTAGATATGTAGGGATAAAGCAACTAGAGGACTTACCAAGAAATTATAAGAAACTTGTAAATAAGGATGTTAAGAAGTACTTTATAGTAGAAGAGTGGTGGATAAATGGAACAGACTGACTGATGACATGGTTAATGCAGACAGCATACATAAATTCTAGAGGCTGTATAAGAGATAGTGTTAAAGAGACGGTGACCCACAAATGTAAAACTCACCTCCCCATACAGTACAAATAATTACATCCTACCCTCCTGTAACACATATCAGCTCCAACTATAGCTCACCCACATTCAACCATCTTGTTGGTAGCTATGTCTGGGCGATGTACGAAAATTTTTCCCATTTAGTTTTAACTGACGAATCTATGTAGCATGCGCGCAGGAGTTGTCATTTCCCTTAGAAGCTGCCATGCTGACAGAAATGTACCCAACCACACACTTAGCATTTTCTTGCACTGTTCATTAGCCATTTCATCTGGAAATTTCAGTTAGAGCTGATAACAATGTTGGTCCCCGTCAACCTTTATGGTCAATGTAAAAATTAGTTATAAAAACACATATACCTGTTCTTGGATAATAAAACTAGGGGACCATTACGGCTTTGATTTCTACCCTCAGCATCCTTTGTAACTCTCACACCTACAACGGCACTGGAAAATCCCCTTGCTTATGGAAATAACTACATATTGTATAAGATCTTGTTACACAGTCCCTCAGGGCACAAACTTCTGTAACATACCCCACTTTTCTGAAAAGTACCAAACCTTGTATGAAATACCCAACTTCACTGTAATATGTTCAGCCCTCCTGTAATACACCCACTTCTCTGTAATATACTCAACTCCCCTGTAAGATATCTACCCCCTGTAAGAATACCCCATTTCCCTGTTAACACATCCACCCTCCTGTAACATAACTCTCTTACTAGTGAAACATCCACCCTCCAGTAACATACCCCACTTCCCTGTAACATAACTTACTCCCCTATAAAACACCCATCCTCATTCACCCCATTTCATATAACATACCCCATTTCCCTGTAACACACCCATCCTCCTGTGATATGCTCCACATCTATGTAGCACACCCACCATCCTGTAACACATCTATTTCTTATATAACACATATACTCACCTATAAAACACCCACTCTCCTGTAACACATCTGCCCTGTGTAACACACTCCACTGATGTAGCACATTTCACTTATGAACACACCCACCCTCCTGCATCACATTCTCCTGTTACACAGCCTAACCTTCCAAACTGACCATCCTTTGATAAAAAGAAAAAAATCTTCCTCATGTAATATAACCCATCCTCCTGTAACAAACCCACTCTAGTGTAATACACTCAGTGGGTGTGCTACAGAAGAGTGGGTTTGTTCATTCAGTGGGTGTGCTACACTCAGTGGGTGTGCTACAGAAGAGTGGGTTTGTTACTGGAGGATGGGTTGTATTACACTTATTGGGTGTGCTACGGTAAAGGAGGTGAATTATACGTGGATGGAGCATGTTACAGGAGGGTTTGTTGTGTTTCCCACCCTCATGTAACACTCCCAACTCTCTTGTAATGCACCTCATTACCCTGTGACACACACAATCTCCTGTAACATACCCAACTTCTTTTAACACATCACATTTTCCTGTTACACACCCAACTTCCTGTAGCACACTCCATCATCCAAGATGACACTCATCCTACTGTAACAAACCAAATACCTTGTAACACATCCCATTCATCTGTAACATACCCACCCATCAGTAATGAATCCTATGCACTTTCATACACTGTGGCCAATTATTTTTTCTGATTAAGCCCAATCAGGAAATTGGTTTGCCCATTATACTGACATTTCTGTGTTTATAAATCTGCCACACTACACAACGTTAACACTTCCCCCGTAAACTCCGTAAAGTTACCAAGTTATCCAACTGTTCCCCTGTTAACTTCATAAAATTACCTAGTAACCCAACAGTTCTCCATTAACTCAATAAAGTTACGAAGTTACCCAACAGTTCCCCCATTAAACCAGTAACGTTACTACCCAAAAGTTATCCCGTTAACCTCATAATGTTACCAAGTTACCTAAAAGTTTCCCTGTTAACCCAGTGAGGTTACCCTGCTTCCCAAGAGTTCCCTCGTTAACTCCGAATGTTAAGTTTCCCAACAGTTCCCCCGTTACCCCGTTATGTTGACATGTTCCTCGTTAATGCTGTTATGTTGCCATGTTCCCCACATGAATGTTCATGATGGTCTGTGTCCCCTTTAAGTCTAGTAGGGCGATGACAGTTCCCCTTTAAACCAGGACACACCATGAAATTCCCCTTTAAGCCTATACAGGCAGACAGTTTCTCCTGGGGATGTCATACGACAATATATCTTCCCAAGTCTGCTGAGAGAGCGTCCCTCAGAGCCATCACCTGCCATCCTGTACCACCGACCTGCTGACAGTAACGTCAGCAATATCCACTGGGATCAACTGGCCTCACCCTTTAACATGAGATAATAAGACACCCCACTATCTGACTTTACCCTCAACAACAAACTGTCCTCTGGTCATGGAAACTAACTCATCAACGACAATCACATGAACAACATCCACACATTCTGGTCACATGATCAACATCCCCACACTCTGGTCACATGAACAACATCCACACATTCTAGTCACATGATCAACATCACCACAGTCTGGTCACATGATCAACACCCTAATACTCTGGTCACATGATCAACATCCCCACAGTCTCGTCACACGATCAACATCCCCACAGTCTGGTCACATGATCAACATCCCTACACTCTGGTCACATGATCAACATCCCCACATTCTGGTCACATGATCAACATCCCCGCATTCTGGTCACATGAACAACATCCCCACATTCTGGTCACATGATCAACATCCCCACACTCTGGTCACGTGATCAACATCCTGACAGTCAGGTCACATGATCAACATCCCCACACTCTGGTCACATGATCAACATCCCCAAAGTCTGCTCACATGATCAACATCCCTACACTGGTCACATGATCAACATCCCACATTCTGGTCACATGATCAACATCCCCACATTCTGGTCGTATGAACAACATCCAACAGTCTGATCACATGGTCAATATCCTTACAGTCCGGTCACATGATCAACATCCCTATACTCTGGTCACATGATCAACATCCCCACATTCTGTTCATATGATCAACATCCCCAGTCTGATCACATGGTCAATATCCTTACATTCCGGTCACATGATCAACATCCCTATACTCTGGTCACATGATCAATATCCCCACACTCTGGTCATATGATCAACATCCCCACACTCTGGTCACATGATCAACATCCCCACAGTCGGGTCACATGATCAACAATCCCACCACTCTGGTCACATGATCAACATTCCCACGCTTGGTCACATGACCAACATCCCCACGCCTCTGGTCACATGATCAACATCCCCACACTCTGGTCACATGATCAACATCCCACAAACTTCTGTCACATGATAAACATCCCCACACTATGGTCAACATGACAACATCCCCACACTAGTCACATGATTCAACATCCCACAGTCGGGGTCACATGTTCAACATCCATATACTCTGGTCACATGTTCAACATCTCCACAGTATGGCACATGAATCAATATTCCCACACTTTGGTCACATGATCAAAATCCCACACTTGGTCACATGATCAACATCCCCACAGTCTGCTCGCATGATAAACATCCCACACACTGGTTCACATGATTAACATCCCTATAATCTGGTCACATGATCACATCACCACACTCTGGTCACATGATCAACATCCCCACAACTCTGGTCACATGATCAACTCCCCACAGTATAGGTCACATGATCACTATTCCCACACTCTGGTCACATGATCCCAAGCATCCCTAATACTCTGGTCACATGATCAACATCCCCACAGCT